>NC_056625.2:316296498-316563998 GCF_002870075.4 Lactuca sativa
TATGTTCTTGGTGTTTTAACTTGTATTACCCCCGTAAAAACTTGAGAAAACATGAAAATGTAAGGGTATGAACTCACCTTGAGTGATTTCAGAAGATGAGTGTTGAAGAAGAGAAGTGTTCAACCCAAGAACACTTGAAGAATCACTTGAAGATTCGAAGATCTAACAAAATTATGATGGAGTTTGTGTAAGATATCCATGATTTGAGTAGAAAGAAGTGAAATAATCATAAGGAGAATGGATTTTGCTTACCAAATGTGGAGGAAAAATCCAAGATCAGCCCTTGAATCTCGAATTCTAGAGAGAGGAAGTGAGAGAGAAAAGAGTTTGATCTTTTTGGTGAAAAGAGAGAAAATGAGAGAAGTGAGGAGAGAGGAGACTTTTCTTGCCTTTGACCAATTGTGTGGTTGGAAAAAGGTGGGAAAAGTACAATGAAGCAACTAGGTAAGGGATGATGGGGAATAGTGACATGGAGTGGGTATGGGAGGTTGCTTGTGTCATAAAATAAAGGAAAGTCAACACTTCACCTCTTGTACTTCACCAACTCTTTTTGGATAAGGTTTTGTCCTTAAAAACATGATAAATAATTAATTACGGGTCCTTATATGTTAAAATAAAGTTTTGGGTGAAAATCCCGCATTAAAACAATTAAAAACGAAGCTAAAATGAAGTCGTAGTCGAAAACCGGGAAGAAAAGCACTTCAAGCGAGGCTTCTCGGAAAGGGGTCGGAGGTTCGGTCCTCCTGAGGCTAGGTCCGAAACGAAGGGAGGCGAGGAAGCGAGAAGCGAAAGCTCGGTCCGAAGGCATCAGCATTCGAAATGGACCGAAGGTTCGGGTTCGGGTGTGGCATGCGAGGTTCGGGCCCGAGAGGACACTTCGGGTTCGGTTCCCTTGAGCGAGTTTCAGCCCTGAGAGGACCTTCGGGTTCGGGTCTTCTTGGTTTCGGTCCCTAAGAGGACTTTCGGGTCCTAAGAGAGGCTTCGGGTCCTAAGAGAGGTTTCAGGTCTTTAAGCCTTTTTTGTCCGTTTTTGCTCCATTTTAAGCCGTTTTTGACCCGGTTAAGGGTTAGAATGACCCGAATGACTTCAAAAAGTTACGGAAACTTTTGAGAGCGATTTGGGAGAGATTTCACATACTTAGAGAGATTTGGCATGCTTGGAGAGATTTCTCATACAAAGAGATATTTGGGAGAGATTTCACATATTTAGAGAGATTTGGGAGAGACTCTCGATAAGAAGAGATAGAGTGGAAACGATTGAGAGAGGTTTCATTTGTGAGCTTTTTGAGTGTCCGGCTTCGCAATGCAAGGTCCGTAAACCCCGTTAAGCCTTGCTTAAGGATCTTACACACTCCCGATGAGTATGCAACATTGTATTATCGGTTTGGCTCGTCACTCACCATAGTTTTAGGTTAAGGAGATCTAGATGTACATACTTTTCGATTTATGATCCCTTATTAGAATAGCGAGTTGTTTAGTAATTACATAACGTAAGCCCTAGTACACAAGGGTTAGTTGAGTTGACCGGTTTGACTTGTTGACTTCAGTTGACTTTGACTTGACCGGAAATTGACGGTTGTCACATCATCCCCCCGTTAGAGGGAATTTCGTCCCGAAATTTGAATTTAGACAAGGAGTAGGCATGAATAATCAAGCCAAAAAGTGGGGATACTTCCTAATCGATTGATTCTCACGCTCTCAAGTGAATCCAGGTCCTTGGTTGGCATTCTAGTCGTATGATAAAAAAAAATCGAAGTCACATGGTAATAAAGGCACTAGATTTGATCATAAAGGCGTTACAGACAAGACACCACTGTGCAACTTTTAACAGAGTTATAGTACTATAGATTTACTACAAGACTATTGCTGCGAACTAGGTATATGTGACAACTGTCAAATTCAGGTCATTCTTGGACTCATGCATCTTTATAAAAACCATTCATGCACAACATGCCTTGGCCTAGTAGTATAGATTAGGTCAAAATCTTGCATAAACTAGGATCCAACTAAGATCTTGGACTAATATACTTGACACTTACGATTCTAGTAAGTTCCCTAACTACAATAGGAAATGTCAATGCGATAATTTGAATGAAACTTTCAAGTTTAGTTATAATTGAAAAATGGTATAAAACCCTAAAAATAAATTAAAATATTCTAATTATACTTCATTATGATGATGAATATCAAACAATATTCCAAAACCCTAAAAGAGCTAAAAATCCAAACTTATAAATTATAAAGCTTAAAAACTTTATAAAATTTGACTATAAACTTCCAAGTATCAAATTTTATTAATCAAATTATGGATTATACCAATGAAATAGAAATATAAATTAACATGCATTAATCATAATTAATTAGTTAAAAACAAGATTTTTAAATAAATCAAAAATTGCTTAAAGAATCACTTTTATAAAAATTAGATTTTTATAAAAAATGAAGAGGGAAATTATTAATTTGAATTTTTGGAGAGAGAGGGCTCCTAATCCACTCAAAAACCGGCCATCTCCCCTCTCCCCATGCTCCCTCTTCCCAAAACTCAATCATTAGAACTTCTCCCTCACTCTACCTCTTCTCTCTTCACTCCCTCACACTCCACCCTCCTAACACACACAAACTCTCTTCCTCTCTCTCTAACTCACGAAATTTCTCTCATTCCTCTGCCAAATTTCGAAATTTTGAAGACTTTGAAGTGTTCTTACTTCCCTCAAAGTCAAAACCAAGGTAAACAACAACATCTTCTCTCATAGTTTCATGATTTTTACTTCTTCTTCTTCATAGTTTTCTCTACTTTTCGGATTCTATGCCTTTCCATGGCTAGAAATCTTTATTTTTCCCTTGTGGTTTGTAGATTCTCACCATAACACAATGCATGTGTTTGAAATGGTGAAAATCCGGGATCAAACCCATGCAAGGAGTGAAAATGATGCACATATGTTCATGTGACTTCAAAAACAAGTATTACATCTTCTTCTCCATTTCTTTTGTGTTCTTGCATGATCAAAAGCATTTAAAACATTTCTAGTACATCTTGGATGCTCATTCACTCCATGCATGTGCTAGAAATCGGACCTTAACAAAGGTCATTACTCAACCAAATCATGATATTATTTTTGTATTGGATAGTTCCATGAGTTAGCTTTCAAACCCAACTGGTCTCACTGTAAAATATTAAATATCCGATTTTTGGCAATTTTTACAAAATAGTTGCGCAAACAGCTCTTTTTCTGTGATCACCATTTTTGCCTTGCATGATCAATGGCCTTACACCCAACCATAAATCTGAGGAAAAATAATTTAGAAACTTAACATATCCAGTGAATGATGACTGAAATTTCGTGGCTTAAAACCTCTCTGAATGGGCTACACAAATTCATGAACTTCAGCCACATTTACATCTCATGCACCATTGCATGCAACATTTCTTAACTTGTTTGGGTTCAATACCCCTATTTCCCTTCTGAATAAATTTTTAACATTTTTCCTTTTGAAAACCCTCACATGCATGTGATAATTTGTAACATACCAAAAGTTTTTATTATTTCTTTGATTTATTAAAATTATTGCTAGAAACCAAGGGCATAAATCACATAAAATACTTCCAGAGGTCAATAAATCCGGAACAAATTCATGGATGACCCTTATGATGAGTAATGACTCCTCACTAAATGTCATCAATTTTTGTTGCTGTGTGGTATGATTTCCGATTTTCTTTTTTGTTAAGATATAATAAATCACAAAACCACCTTAGAGAGTGTGAAAATTTTATCTAACAATTTTCGCATACTGTACCTGTGATGGGTGACTCAGAAAAGTAATTTCAACATTTTTCATCATGCCTTGCTATTTTTCTCGGTTTTTGGTAATTATAATGGTTTTAAAATGGGAAAAATAGTTCTGATTATCCAAAATTCAGGAAAATTTACCATAACATCATATTGTACAGTAGGAGGTTACATAAAAATGTTGAGGTTTTTTCTCTACTGTAAACTATTTTTCTCTTATTTTCTAAAGTTAATTACACATAAATACCCAAAACCAGATTATACACTACGAAAACCACTTTTGATATTTTTCCCAGGTTATTTATACTGCAAATGATGTTACAAAAAATTTTTGGTAATTTATTTTAACTGTTTAATATTATTTCTTCAATTAATGATTATTTAAAGGAATAAAACAAGGAAAAATAGAAATACCCACTGAAAAATATCTTTTATATTTTTCTCAGCATATTTATGTACAATAACAGTTAAATAAAAAGTTTGGGTAATTTTGGAAACTGTTTTATATTTATTTCAATTTTTATTGGAATAAATGCTCAAAAATCATAAAATATAATTAAACAGCTTGGAAATCCATTTTTATATCTTTCCCAGCTTAGTATTGTGTAATATCAGATGAATAAAAAGTTTGAGAACTTTTATCCTTTGAATGCTATTTTTCGTGAATTTATGTTGTTATAAAGACTTAAAATTTGGAAAATTTATATTCCAATGTTGTAATTAATCGCACGACTTGTAGAATTTCGTTATTTCAGAAAAAGTGTAACCAATTAATATAAAATCAAATACTAAAACATAAATTGGCATTTCACTATATGTAGAATTTAGTATATTAGCACTAGATTTCGACATGGAAACTCACTAGTGTGTGTTTGATGTCGTAGGATCCCGGTAGTCAGACGTTGGTGCATTCCGAAGTACCACTTGTACCTACTCGAAATATTGTGAGTATTCACGCACTCCCCTATTTTCAGTTTTTATGTTTTGGGGTGGAAAAGCATGTCCAGAAAAACTATAATTTGCTTGTTGTATTTAAATTGGTTATTATTAAACACGATTGCTATTGTATTGCTATGTTTCTTTATGTATGTCTATGCAACACGGAACATGAGAACTTATCGTACTAAGGCCCTTCCCTTATCTCTAACCATTAACTCTTTGAGCCAATGGTCATTATGGATAGCGCTATTAGGAATTGACAACTCCTCACTCGCCCGAATTGCTGGAGTGCATGATACCATATCCATCTATGGAACGATAAGCATAGATCTCGATAGGGCTTCAGTCATAGGTTTGGTTGAGACTCATTGTTTGCTCATATACATACAAACTCGTTTCTCGTTATAGCAATAAACTTGTATTCATTAATAGCAATCAACTTTGTTTATCATTAAAGCAATGTACTTGTATTTATGAAAAGCCTTAATTCAAGCTCGATTTTATAAACTTGTGAACTCACCAACTATTTTCATAGTTGACGCTTGTTTTACATGCTTTTTCAGGAAATAATTAGTAAGTGGATGTAAAGATTCATCATCATAAAGCATGCCGCATCGTGTTAAAGCTATTATGAAGTTATATTTTGAACAATGTTGTTTTGGAAAGAAACTTGTACTTTGTTTCTTTTTAAGCTATGAGTTGTAAACTTTTAAATACTGCTATGGTGATGTATCTTTATCTTTTGCAATGAAACCGTTATCGCTGTCATATCTTGCGTTTCCACTTTAGCGGGGTGTAACAGTATACTACAAAAGACAAGTATACGCAGCACGAGGGTCCCTTCACTGACGGGGTCTCGCAAAAGATAAGACTCTAGTTGCACTAGTTTTAAGCAGTTTATGAGTCTGATACAACGAATGCTTTAGATATTTTTAACGAGGTCCGGAATAGTTTCTCCTGCGGCAGTGATCCTTAGTATCCTCCTGTCTGCGCCAGAGTTCTTTATGATTGGACAGTCCTTTCTGAGGTGTCCAATCTCGCCACATTGGTGACATATCTGGCTTGCACTAGCATTGGTGGTGGAAGTGAGGTGTTTAGTCAAAGTTACATGGACACGGGTGCCCTCCTCGTTCATCCACTTCGAAACTTTCCTTTTACGGGGTCCGGTTTTACCACAACCTTTGTGTGTAGAGTTTGTCCCAATGTCGGGGGCTTGAGAAATTGGTTGTGCCGGTGCTAAAGGGGCAGGAGTTGCCACTTGTTGTTGTTGCATGGCAAGTCTTTGGGATCGTTGACGCTCCTTTTGAGCTTGGCAATTTCGTTTCCTCTTCTCGGTTTTACAACTTTGTACGTCCATGACTGTTGCCCTTTTTTGGCTTCCTGGATTGATACAACAATCGAAATTTTCAATTCCTTTGTCAGTCGTGATTGCGTTGCCAGTGTTGAGGTTTGTAAGGACAGCTGCCACAGCAGCTGTTACCGCGGCTTGAAATGTAGCGGCATCGATATGAAGGATAGGGGCTTCATTGTTCGGCTGACTATTTCTGGATGATGATACGATTCTGCAACACGAAAGACAAAGAGTTTGTGAGTGACTAAGGTTGGCTCTGAATTATTTTTATTCTGACTAAGAGATAAGTTATTGTACATGAAAACTTAGCTTATACACATTATGATATAACCAAGACTGGGCGGATAGTAAAATGTGTGATTCTACTTCAGTTTCACATCCCAACGAGGAAAAGAAACTAAGTTAGAAATCTCACATTCTATTGTCTACCAGGTCTTCGTTATAAATAACTGGGGAATGTATAAGTGAGGAAATCATTACAAATAACGTTCTTACTAATCCTTCTTGATGAACTAGAATTCCTAGTAAGGGCTATCATTGAACCTAGATGTATTTCGATTGGTCACCTATAGAGTGGAAGTATGTTCTCGAAGGTTTGACCTACATCCCTATGATGCAGTCCTATTACGGAGTAGAAGTAAGTTCGTAGAATAGTCTCATGACGTTTGTCATTTCAAAATCGGGTTCCATTGGTTGGTGAATAACATGATCCAACCTTGGAAAGAGAATTGGGAACGATCCCGGAGCTAAATTACTCTAGTCCCACAACTTGACTAAAGTGGGTTTCAGATAGACTCCTATGGAACTATTTGAACAAAGAGTGTCACAGAATTTATCCGATTGACAACGTCATTGATGTTTAAGATGTAACAGGCTTGGGAAAATTGACTTTGTAGAGGGTCTTACATCACATCCGGAGCAGGAGAGTTTTTGGCCACCTAAAGGCCTAACTAAAAGTATTTACAGTACAAGATAGTTTCATAGAGAATGCCACATAGGACATAGATAGGAAAGACGATTCTTTTTTCTTTTAACAGGGAAAGAAAGTAAGGCATCTACTACTGGCGGCGGTCATCCCTCTGGTGAACCTTCAGTTCAGCTAGTTGCCGCTCTGTATCAAGCATGTGCCTTTCGTACACCCTCTGGCATACTCGGAGTTCTATGACTTCGGTTCGTGTTTCAGCCAGTGCTTGCAGCCGGGTTTCATGGTCTCTCTCAGATTTTTCACAAGTGTGCTCAAGGCGATTGGTGCGGATTGTATGCATTCTTGAATTTGCATCAACCTATACGATATGATGGAGAGTTGTTCTGCCCTGAATCTCGTTTCGGGCAAATCTACTAACATGGATTAGAAGGATTCTATCTGTTGAGCTTCCTTCGCTTATGTTGTAGAAGCTTCGGTCTCCACTAAACGGCATAGGTTGGGCTTGCTCTTCGCTCCAGGTTTCCAAGCATTCTACCCAAGGAGGCGTCGGGCCTTGAAAAAACCGGGCGAGGGTTAGGATTCGGAACAAGGGTCATCGGGGTAGGTTCTCCACTTCAGGGTCGGAGTCAGAACCATCAGCAAAGCCTTCAACTTGGTGACCATCCACAGGGATTGGGTAATCATTCTCTGGCTCCTCTCCGAGCCATTCAGTATTGTCGTGGTTAGGGTAGTACGGGTCGTTGTGGGAATGGAATCCAGCAATGATATCTTTGCAAGAAAAAGGGAATATAAGAAGTAACTAAGTAGACGTACGATTTAGATAATTATAAGATGATCTTTATCAGGTACTTCAATACATTGTTTAGTGCATACTAGTCACATGTATTTGGGACAGGATAGACCTTCGAATAAGCGACCCTAACTCTAAATCCCCAATCCAACGAGAACAGGAAGTAAAGCAAAGATCCACAGATTCTAAGTCTATGACGTCCTGGATACATATAATTTTAATGTATCCACTAAGCAATTATTGACCTATTGATAAAAATCTATTTAGTTCTCAGATAAGTAATTATAATAACACCAAATACCCCTATGGTATTTCATTGTGGTAGTGTTGGTAAGCTTTTAGACTTGTTGCAACACCTAAGACCACTCCTGGGCATATGCTAATCACTTCTGAGTGAGACATAGTTGATCAGGCTATGTCATTCCCAAACCTGACTATACATCCCCAAGCCTACTCGTATTGTTCAATAATCACCACTTGTGTCCTATTCCACCATGATACTGACCCTAGTGTGTGTGCACATGCTCCTACTTTTACCGAGAAATTATTTGTTTCTAAAAGTATAGTTGCTTTGAAAACTTTAAATCAGATACTTTCAGCCCCAATGTGTTTATAGTTTATATATCTTATGTGGTTCGATATACTGAGTTCACTATAAACCATGCTCTGATACCAATCTGTCACACCCCCAAACCAAGGATGGTGGAAACGTCCGGGGGTGGAGGACTTCATGTACAGTATCACAACAACGTGTATAATAGTGCTCAAAGTAGATGCAACCATCATAAATATAATTGAAAAAGTTACACCAAAGTATATGTTTACATGTTTCAAAATCAATTACATTATGATGACAAAAATAAATTGTTGACAGTTTAACGTCCCATCCTCAAAGCGCTGAAGTTTTCCTGTGTTCACTGATTTCCTGATAATACAAATAGTTTTGAAAAAGTGTCAACAATTAAGTTGGTGAGTTCATAAGAGTTTTGTTTGAAGTAGAAACCAATTTTCTTGTAAAATCGATAGAGTTTTATTTCCAGAAAATCCAATATTTTCTTAGTTAAGCATGAGTAGAATATTTCTATATGATGCGTTAATGAACACTAGAATGACCCGTAGGTTTCCCCTATGATCGTCCAGCGTATATGAGTTATATAAGATTTAGGTTAGATAAAACGTTGAATATAGTGGGTCTGCCCTAGGTCCACAACCCAACGAGGAACAGGAGATGAGGCGGGCACCACCAATTCTAAGCCAATGCGAAAATTGAATGTGGACTTAAATCCAAAAACCGGAACCAAACCCTAGTGTAGTGTACGAAATAGTAATAGTGACTGTGAACATAAACTATACATATCATAGTTCATCGGATAGTGATAGTGACTAGTGAACATGAACTATGCATATTATAGTTTACCAAAAGTGGTGGTGATGGTGAATATAACCCATACATATCATAGTTCATCAAATAGTGATAGTGGTAGTGAACATGAACTATGCATATTATAGCTTATCAAAAGTGGTGGTGATGGTGAATATAACCTATACACATCATAGTTCATCAAATAGTGATAGTGGTAGTGAACATGAACTATGCATATTATAGCTTATCAAAAGTGGTGGTGATGGTGAATTCCTTTCTTGTAATTAAGTTCGTAGTGTTGATGAAACATAAACTATACCTATTATAGTTTATCACTTTGTTTGTAATATATGAATGCCATAACTATACCGATTATAACTAGCGTGTCCGTTTGTGGGGGGTATAATGGCTTAACTATACTTATTATAGTTTATCATAATTATTCATAGTGGTAATAACTCTTTTGTATGTGTAACACCTTTAATAATGTGTTTGTTATGTAAAAGAACCCTAAACTATACCTATTATAGTTTATCACTTTGTTTGGGTAGTGAGCATAAGCCTTACTTGTCATAGTTTACCAATGTTTATATTTTAATGGATATAGCCTTGTGATATCATTTATATATTTACCGTACTTATGGAGGTAAGAATCCATTTGTTTTCTGATGTATGTCTATATAATAAGACAAGATGACATATATGGTAATAACATATCATCACATGAAGGTACACACCTTGCTCAACAAGTTACAAGGTGTATATGAAATTGAAAACATTTTTCTAGTATTGCGATTTCTATTCTGTTTTTAGAAAATTCATAGAAAAATAACTAAAGGTGCAAATCAGAATCCGTAAATTCTGAGAGTTTGGAAAATGAGTCTAGTTTGTTCATAATTTTTATTATAAATTTTAATGACCTCTTACTTGTGTGAAAAAGTCCATAATCACAGACTGGTCCGGATTGATGTTTGCAATGATAGACAGTTTTGTAAAAATCACCATAAAACAGTTTTGAAAACATAAATGTTTAAGTGGTCCAAAACAGTCCGTGAATGGAGTTGAACTTTTCTAATGAAGGCTGTTAGAAAAATTTAGTTATGTTCTTGGTGTTTTAACTTGTATTCCCCACCCCCCCCCCCCCCCCTAAAAACTTGAGAAAACATGAAAATGTAGGGGTATGAACTCACCTTGAGTGATTTCAGAAGATGAGTGTTGAAGAGGAGAAGTGTTCAACCCAAGAACACTTGAAGAATCACTTGAAGATTCGAAGATCTAACACAATTATGATGGAGTTTGTGTAAGATATCTATGATTTGAGTAGAAAGAAGTGAAATAATCATAAGGAGAGTTGATTTTGCTTACCAAATGTGGAGGAAAAACCCAAGATCAGCCCTTGAATCTCGAATTCTAGAGAGAGGAAGTGAGAGAGAAAAGAGTTTGATCTTTTTGGTAAAAAGAGAGAAAATGAGAGAAGTGAGGAGAGATGAGACTTTTCTAGCCTTTGACTAATTGTGTGGTTGGAAAAAGGTGGGAAAGTACAATAAAGTGACTAGGTAAGGGCTGATGGGGAATAGTGACATGGAGTGGGTATGGGAGGTTGTTTGTGTCATAAAATAATGGAAAGTTAACACTCCACCTCTTGTACTTCACCAACTCTTTTTGGATAAGGTTTTGTCCTTAAAAACATGATAATTAATTAATTACGGGTCCTTATATGTTAAAATAAAGTTTTGGGTGAAAATCCCGCGTTAAAACAATTAAAAACGAAGCTAAAATGAAGTCGTAGTCGAAAACCGGGAAGAAAAGCACTTCCAGCGAGGCTAGGTCCGAAATGAAGGGAGGCGAGGAAGCGAGAAGCGAAAGCTCGGTCCGAAGGCATCAGAATTCGAAATGGACCGAAGGTTCGGGTTCGGGTGTGGCATGCGAGGTTCGGGCCCGAGAGGACCCTTCGGGTTCGGTTCCCTTGAGCGAGGTTCGGCCATGAGAGGGCCTTCGGGTTCGGGTCTTCTTGGTTTCGGTCCCTAAGAGGACTTTCGGGTCCTAAGAGAGGTTTCGGGTCCTTAAGCCCTTTTTGTCCGTTTTTGCTCCGTTTTAAGCCGTTTTTGACCCGGTTAAGGATCGGAATGACCCGAATGACTTCAAAAAGTTACGGAAACTTTTGAGAGCGATTTGGGAGAGATTTCACATACTTAGAGAGATTTGGGAGAGATTTGACATGCTTGGAGAGATTTCTCATACAAAGAGAGATTTGGGAGAGATTTCACATACTTAGAGAGATTTGGGAGAGATTTGACATGCTTGGAGAGATTTCTCATACAAAGAGATATTTGGGAGAGTTTTCACATACTTAGAGAGATTTGGGAGAGATTTGACATGCTTGGAGAGATTTCTCATACAAAGAGATATTTGGGAGAGATTTCACATACTTAGAGCGATTTGGGAGAGATTTGACATTCTTGGAGAGATTTCACATACAAAGAGATATTTGGGTGAGATTCCACATACTTAGAGAGATTTGGGAGAGACTCTCGATAAGAAGAGATAGAGTGGAAACGATTGAGAGAGGTTTCATTTGTGAGCTTTTTGAGTGTCCGGCTTCGCAATGCAAGGTCCGTAAACCCCGTTAAGCCTTGCTTAAGGATCTTACACACTCCCGATGAGTATGCAACATTGTATTATCAGTTTGGCTCGTCAATCACCAAAGTTTTAGGTTAAGGAGATCTAGATGTACGTACTTTTCGATTTATGATCCCTTATTAGAATAGCGAGTTGTTTAGTAATTACATAACGTAAGACCTAGTACACAAGGGTTAGTTGAGTTGACCGGTTTGACTTGTTGACTTCAGTTCACTTTGACTTGACCAAAAATTGACGGTTGTCACAAAATGTGATTAGCAGATCAACTTTCCAAAGCCTTGATGGACAGGGACAATAGTGACACAGGAAATCCAGAAGAGCATTCTCTTCCCAATGGAAAGGGATTGGCCATAGTCAACTTGGTTGACTAAATGTTAAAGAGAAAGGCTAAGTCTGAGATAGTGCCATGCACTATTACCTAAGGGTCCATATGTTTCTATTGCCAAAGGATGGGACTTTGGTTACGAAGCTGCCAAACTTACCTAAGAATGTTAAAGTCAATAAGTTTGACTCTACTTCAGGTAAAGTCCATTGTCTAACTCTGTTAAGCTCCCATTTGGAGATTCTTATTACATAATGTGGCTAAGTCACATGGTGATGTTATAATAATCAAAGAAAAGAGAGAAAGCTTAAAGGAAGTATATGCTGCTTCTGTTCGTGAAGATGGACTTCGATCGCATCAGAATTTTGAAGCTATTACTTAGGAGTTATGACACATTGGTTAGGAATAGATAACAAAAAGTTTTCATATGGAATCTGTGAAAATTTTTGTTGCTTATAAGATTCCATTAATAGCAAGACTAGAAATATGAAATTGATTCTTTCATTTGTGGTAATGTCTAAATTTACCAAATAAAAAAAGATTCTCATCACCCAAGTTTCCATTGGACCGAAACTTGGAATCATGCTAGTTGTATAGTATGATGAATGAGAACTTTCAAGCATTGGAAAATTAAGACTAATTACTTGTTCACATGGATGTGTGAGTCAAGTAAAGGACTAAGGGATCGAGTACACATTCTTGTGCACTGATCAAGCCCACCACAAATAATCGATAAGACTATTCGTCATGATTTACTAAAGTTTAGTAAATATGGTTATACTTATAAGTCTAAGTATAATTCTGAAGCATTGGAAAAGTCTCGATGTATGGCAGAACGAATGAGAAGAATCAAATTAGGAAGAAGGATAAAAGTTTCTCAAATATGAAAAGATGGGAGAGTACTTTATGATATATGATCATCTTAATGATTAAGAGACCTTATCACAATTCATCCTCTAAGTGCATTCTGATAGCTAAGAAGAGGAGTTATGAATTGTTGAAGTGGTTAAATCAAGAAGATGAGTCATACTTTGTTCCAAAAACAATTCTTAGAGTCATACTCCAAGATTGTAACGTGAGTGACATATCTTAAAGAAGGTTTATTAACACTAGTCAAATGTAAGAGTAAAAGGTTATCTACTCTTGTACATTTGAAATTGATAAGTTGTGATGTTTTGGATAAAACAGAGACCAACTTAGACCAATTGTGTGAAGTGTTTGTCTTGATCAAGAATCCACACTATCCCTTGAATATTTGACAAGAGAGTCTTATATGTCAAGAGGAAAGTGGGAGTCTTAAAGGTCTTGAAAGTCTCAAGAACTAATCAAGAATAAAACCTGAGGTTCTTCACTAGCACACGACTTGAGGTTTATAACCTATCGTGTTGACATATTCTGTGCCCATTCCAGTTAAAGTTGGCTTTGCATATGATTTCTTAGAGTCCTCAATTGGTTGCATAACAACTTGGAAGCAATGGCAGGCCCTGTACTGCCAAATGGAAAGCACTTAAGATTGCACAAGTTCAATCTGTATGAGTTTGGATTTGTCACTAACCTTGTCTTGTGATTATGGTTTTGACAAATTCATATGGGTAGGAACTTATACACCATAAAAATCTAAGTGTCATAAGGTTTCTCTCCGATTCATGAAAATGATGGTGAGGAAACACTTCCACTAAGTAGATTTGTAAGTAGATAGTAATCTTTGCATTCTCAAAGTTGTTAGTAGGCACACTAACATGGACTTATGAGAAATAGAAAAGGTCTAAACAATAAAGACTATGATTACGGAATCCCTTTTCATAGTTCTGAAATTGTTTAGACACACCTGTAAGCTATCTAAGATAAGGTGTATAATTTTGATAAAGTCTTATCAAAGCAATCTAGTATCAGAAATCTGAACTTTGGTATAAAAAAAAGTCAATAGCTGATTTCTGAGTACATGTCAAAGCTAGTGGGAGCATAAGTGTTATGCTAATAATCATCATGTTAGTAGGAGCTTGATAATTATGATGAGTATTGCAAGTTAGCAATGTTAATTATAGAAAACAAAAGTTTCAATTCGTGAGGTTGCAGGGGTTGGAAAAGTTGTTTTGCTATAATTAAGGGAGAGGAAATTATACTTCATTTCAATTATGAAAAGCTTAGATTGAGTTTATAATCATTCTAAGGAGCTTTTATTGAGATTTTAAATTATACTTCATTTCAATTATGAAAAGCTTAGATTGAGTTTATAATCATTTTAAAGAGCTTTTATTGAGATTTTAATCACCTTTAGTCAAGAATATATATATATATATATATATATATATATATATATATATATATATATATATATTTATATATGAATTTCATGTTGGATTGGTTCAACTTAAGAAAAGTCTATATATTGCATTCTCAAAATTCGATTATGATTAAGGCATCCCTTTTCATAGTAAAATTTTGAGAATATGGCAAACAAAAGTTATTATGCAAAAGTATGGTCTAGAACCATGTCTTTATGTGAAACATCATGAATCGTGTCCCATTTACTTTGGGTAAAAGATCGATTACATGTGCTATAATATTTATTCTTTATGCATTTTCCAAATGCCTTGGGTCATTAAGGAGGAATGGTCTAGAACCATGTCTTTATGTGAAACATCATGAATCGTGTCCCATTTACTTTGGGTAAAAGATCGATTACATGTGCTATAATATTTATTCTTTATGCATTTTCCAAATGCCTTGGGTCATTTACTTTGGGTAAAAGATCGATTACATGTGCTATAACAGTTGGAAGTATATTGTTAATATTGGAAGGGCCATGTTGACATAGTCTAAAAAGAGGAAACTTTTGTTCAGAAGTAGTAGTCAAAATGGGAAATAGAGTTGTCTCTATAGATAGAAACAATATGTGTAAGATTAGAAAGAACTTAGTGCAAGAAGCATATTCAAAGCAATGCATACTTTGAACATAAGGCTTTGTGTCCATGGAATAGATCTTCATTGGAATACCCTGTAATGGTTGTTGACAAGTCTTTGTGACTTTGTACACACTCATTGCAAGAGGGTGGTGCATTTAAGGTTAAAATCTAACAAATTTTGATTTGGGAGTGTGAAATTAGAATCATTGAAAGTTTGGTCAATTGGTTTATTGTACAAAGGATCATAGATAAACATAGAGTGCATACTTGGTGTATGGCAAAGCTATTGTTTAGGAAATCATAGTGTACATGCTTGGAGCATGGGATACCTAATGTTTTAACTCAAGTATAAAGTTGATAAAACTGAAACAATGAATAATGAGTAATCAGTATGGTGATAAATAGAAGTGGTCTATTTATATTCATAG
This sequence comes from Lactuca sativa, assembly GCF_002870075.4. Classification (NCBI taxonomy): domain Eukaryota; kingdom Viridiplantae; phylum Streptophyta; class Magnoliopsida; order Asterales; family Asteraceae; genus Lactuca; species Lactuca sativa. The sequence continues at coordinate 316,311,950 of NC_056625.2, forward strand.
GGTTTGATACCATATTTGATTCATTTATTCTTGTGTTTCACTTTGCATGTTTTGACTTCCATAATAACTAGGTTATTCTTCCGGAATGACTAACTTATTCAAACTATCCACAGTCGGTCATATGTTGGAAGTAGATATGAATCAAGACTGTCATAGGTTGGCATGTAGAGGTCCAAGTTAGTGGACAAAGTTGTGCTACAACGCTCATGAGTGCTCATAAGTTATGAGTATTTGATTCAACCCGCGCTCATTTGAATCACTTCATGGATTTTATCACGAGTGATAATGAGACGATAATATCTTATATTCTTCAAACCTAGAGATATGAGTTGTTACTATGAGTTGGTTATACATTGATTGCGCGAAACCGCATTGGTAACTCGATGTTATAAAACGTGCCTTTGTGTATGATTCAACAAGTAGCATAACAAGCCATATGAGTTGAAGTTTATCCATTCCTTTTACCTTCAGGATAGAAGCGATATCTATGGGCCCCTCGATGATTTAATGATGATACATGTGAGTGCTTGGCCAAGCCAGGACTGATTTGATTTTTTCAATCAGTCAGTCGTCATAAATTGGAAATCGGGAAACAACAGATGGACAGAGAGAATGATTTACAATCCATGTATCAGTCCATATGATATCTAGAATGGAGGAATATATTATCCCTTATCTAATGGACAAGTCATTGACAAAGGTCAGAGATCATCGGCAAGGTCAGAGTTCGACGGAAGCTTTTGAGAGCTACGATTGCCAGTCGGTTCTTGAAGTCATACGCAATAATAATTTTAGACTTATCCAAGTGGGAGACTGTTGGATTAATGTCTAAGTCCATAACTATAATTGGTAAGACTTGACCCGACCTGGCATGGTCCATTTGGGTTGCATGGCATCATGCATTTGGATAGACTATAATGAGAGAAATAACACTTAAGGTTTGTTAATATATTATAAGTTATAATATATTAATAAGATTATTTAATTAGTATTGATCAAGAATTAATCTAGAATTAATTAAGTGATCAAAAGAAGACTAATTAAATATATGGGTTGATTGTGTAAATCATCTATACTTGTATAGTGGGCTAATGCTTCATAGATTATCAAGTTGGGCTAAAACCCATAAGATGCTCCATGGATGCACCATGGTGTATTTGAACCCATGGATCCAAGGAAATGGAAAGTCATGACAATTAGGGTTTACCCTAATTGTAACACTATATAAAGATCATACTCTTGGAAAAATCGGTCATTAAGTGAGATAGAGAAGGGCTAGCCGATTTTCATAAAGTGTTCAAGTTTCTCTCAAGTTATTCCAAGTGTATTTGGTGTTGTGTGAACCATTTGAGGTGTCACACTTGGGGCACTAGGCACTCAATCTTCTTGAGAACATTCTACACCAAAGAGGTATGTATTCTATCTTGTTATATTCATTGTTTTGTATGCTAGATTAGGATAATACCTTGGATGTTCTTATTTGCATGTATAATAGAGAAAAAATAGATCCAAGGTATTTAGGGTTGCATGTAGACTTAGGAGTGTTAGAATGCTCAAAACCCAACAAATATTCCATGCGTGAACGTAAAGATCGAAGCTGTACATCATAATTGAGCCTTAGGAAGTCAGATCTGGAGTATGGGGCATGGGTTCTACTTTAAATAATCTGAATGAGAATTTAACTTAAGGGACTCGACAAGTCAATGAGCTGACTCGACGACTCGGCTATGGTTTTCCCCGGTGAGTCTGGACATGGGTAACTCGGCGAGTTGATGAGACTACTCGATGACTTAAGTTGGGTTTTCGTGATGTTCTGAAGGAACTAGGGGGACTCGGCGAGTTACATAGATGCACTCGGCGATTCAGGTCAACATGGACAGTTGACTTGAGTGTTGACTTTTGTTGAGTTTAGGGTTTGGTTAAGGCAGGGGTTATGGGGACCATGGAGGGGTAAAATGGTCTTTTACCAATTCTAAGGGTTTGAGAGAGAGAGAGAGAGAGAATAACTTAGTTTATTAAGATTCATGACTTAAATGTTAATTAGATATAATTATCTTATGTTATTAGGAGGAGGCTAGTTGGAGATTCGTGTACGAGATTATTTACTTGCTTGCTTACGCGGTGAGTCTTCTCACTATACTTACCTAGAGTGGTAATCTTTGTGTGATCGGAGGGTCTTATGTGCTTATATTAAGGATTGTAACAACCTGCATTATGTCTTCGAGAATATGTGGATGAGTTTGGGATAGTAACATTTTTATGTGAATTTGTGTTGACACTTGAGACAATTATGTTTTTGAGATATATTATGACTTTTTATGTGTTTTAAAAAATGAAAATTTTGGTTTGAAAATTTACGTCGTTACAAGTTGGTATCAGAGCCTTGGTTTGAGGGATTCGGGTGTACCTTCGGGTATATCTGAACTCAAACTGAGGATTTGAGAAAAAAATTTACAAGAAATGATTTTTCTAAAATAAGAAAGAGTTTTTAAGAGAAAACAAGTTGGAGTAGTGTGTATAATCAACCAGAGCCCGAACGGTGATTTCCCAAAATACTCTTACTTATTTGTGTTATGAGATATTTATGAGATATTAGTAATGCATGTTAGAGGACAGGCTAAGTAATTCATATTTAGGGATAGATTTGTCTGATTTGCGATGTCTTAGCCTAGGAGTCGTTGCTATCTGTTATGTGCCTTGAGTATGTGCCGAGAGAGAGTATCTAGTAGGAATAACTTAGAGAGAGATTTCTGAGTCGGGATATAATCTAGGAGAGATACCTAGATGAGTATATGATAGATCTACTGAGTGGGTAGTCTATTATTCATGATAGATAGAGTACTTGTGAATTGGGATCCTAGGAGGAGGCTTGGGGTGACTACAGGTTGGTGTGCAAGGTAGTATTGGGCCCGTACTACTGAAACCACCGGATCTGTATGCAACCGAAGTAAGAATCCTTAGGGTGCTAAGGAACAAGTATGGATGAGTGATTGAGTGTGAGTATGCTTGAGCGAGTCTCTGATGATTTTTGTGTTGTGTTTCAGAGACATCATGGTGGGTACATGAAGTGGGACCAGTGATGATGAGATTCGCAGGATGATTCACGAGGAGGTGTCCGCAGCAATTCGAGAGGTGATTCCTGAGATGTTTGTGTCCATTAAGACCACATTGATTGAGACATTTGATGAGCAACATGATGTTGTTACTGAGGCGACTGCAGCCGCAGCCACCATAGTTGTCGCCGCTGCCAGACCACAGGGAGGTGACTCATTGTTGTTTCGAGAGTTCAACAACACGAAGCCACCAGAGTTTGATGGGACATATGATCCAATTGCTTCTATAAGATGGATCTCTGATATCGAGGGGTGTTTCTATACGTGTTCATGTCCTGATCATTTGAAGGTTCGGCTGGCGCTGAACCAACTTCACGCGGGGGTCAAGGACTAGTGGAAGTTTTTGACTACCAAATTTACTCCTACAGACCATGTTGCAGTGACATGGGAGAGGTTCACCCAGTTGTTCTAAGATGAGTATGTTCCCCCAGTGAAAAGGGAACATTTGGCCCATGAGTTTCTATCTATCAAGCAGACAGAGTCAGTGACTGAGATTACGATGATGTTTCATGAGAGGGCGTTGTTTTGCCCTAAACACGTGTCCACTGAGCAGGCACGTGTAAGTCGGTATATGAGAATATTGAGGAGGGATATACAAGAGTTTGTGGAGAACTCATCATACAGGACATTGGTTGAGCTTCAGACCAATGCCAGACGGGGGATATCGAGCTAGAGTTACAGACCAGGGAGGAGGAGGAGTCTCGGGGTAGGGACCGGAGACCAATGCAGTCGCAGTTGGCGACAAAGAGAGCTAAGACCGTTGATACGAGGACAGGGGGCTAGAAGGGCCGCACTTATGGTAAGTGCAGCAAGAGTCACGAGGGATCGTTCCAAGAAGGTATTTGCTACAAATGTGGCAAAGACGGGCACACGGCGTAGGATTCCCCGAAGGGGTTTTCAATTTGCTTTCACTGCAACCAAACCGACCATGGGAAGGTCGAGTACCCCCAGCTTCTTCAGCGATCAGCACAAGGATCTGGAGTTGCTGCTTTACGTGCTACTAATAGTCGACCAACGAAGAAAGAGACACTGAGGGTTTGTGGGAGAGCCTCTCAGCTAACAACAGAGGAGGTTCGCGTAGCACCTGACTTCGTGGCCGGTACATATTTCCTTATTTATGATATTTCGATATATGTTGTGCTTATATTGTGTTGTGCATAGGTACTTTTCTTGTGAGTGTTGTACCTGCTTTGGTGTTATTTGACTCGGGTGTGAGTCGATCCTTTGTGTCTTTAGATTTTAGTTGTCACATCAGTATCTGACGTGAGGCGTTGAGTCGACCTCTGAGCGTTTCTATAGCCGAAGAGCATGCGGTTTTTCTACTGATGTAATCGGGGGTGTGTACAAGAGATTTTTGGTGCTGATTTCCCGATAGACCTGGTACCGATCGCAATGGGTGATGTATGTGTCATAGTAGGCATGGACTGGTTGAGTCAGTTTGGAGCTGTGATCGACTGCGAGCGTCAGATGGTAACCATACGAGACCCTAGTGGGGGAGTGCTCACGGTGTATGGTGTGGGCGCCAAATCTGGATCACCTTTCTGCTATGCTTCCAGAGCGAGCAGTGTCTACAGCAGGTTTATATGGGCTATTTGGCGTATGTGATGGATACACAGGTTACTACAGAGAGGCCGAGTTCTATCACCAAGGTTCCGATAGTGTGCGGGTTTCGGATGTTTTTCCCGAGGAGTTGTCGGGTATCGCCTTGCGCCACCAGAGATGCAAGAGTTATCCTCACAGCTCAAGGAGCTGCATGGGAAAGCTTTTATCATACCCAGTAGCTCACCATGGGGAGCACTGATCCTTTTTGTCAAGAAAAAGGATGGTTCACACCGGATGTGTATTCATTATCGGGAGTTGAACAAGCTGACGGTCAAGAAATGTTATACACTACTGAGGATCGACGATCTGTTCGATCAGTTGTAGGAGGCTTATTGGTTTTCCAAGATTGATTTGAGATATGGATATCATTAGATAAGAGTCTGCGAGGAGGATATCCAGAAGACGGCCTTTAGGACTCGTTATGGGCAATACGAGTTTGTGGTGATGCCTTTCGGACTCGCCAAGCACCGTCAACGTTCATGGACCTCATGAACTGGGTGTATAGGCCTATGTTGGATGGATCGGTGATCATGTTCATTGACGATATTCTCGTGTATTCGAGATCCAGAGAGCAGCATGAGGAGCACCTTATAGAGATCCTTGGAGTACTGAGGACGGATAGGCTTTACGCCAAATTCTCCAAGTGTGATGTATGGTTATGAGAGGTCCAGTTTCTGGGACACCTTGTTAATCAGAATGGGATATTGGTCGACCCGACTAAGATTGAGGCAGTTATGAGATGGGAGGTGTCGGGATCCCCGTCCGAGATCAGGAGTTTTCTGGGTTTGCCCGGCTACTATCGGAGTTTTATCAGAGATTTCTCCAAGATTATCGTTCCTCACACCAGGTTGACCCGAAAGGGTGTTACTTTTACTTGGGGGACCGAGCAGCAGGCCTCATTTGAGACCCTTCTCCAGAGATTGTGTGAAGCCCCAGTGTTAGCCCTACCCGAGGGAGTGGATGACTTTGTGGTTTGTTGTGACAAATCTATATCCGGGATGGGTGCGGTGTTGATGTAGAGGGGGCACGTGATAGCATATGCATCGAGGCAGCTGAATCCTCATGAGACGAGGTATCCAACCCATGACTTGGAGTTGGGGGTGGTGGTGTTCGCCCTCAACATCTGGCACCACTACCTATATGGAGTCCGGTGTACCATATATATAGACCACAAGATCTTGAAGTACCTCACGGATCAGCCCAACCTGAATATGAGCAAGAGGTGGTGATTGGACGTAGTGAAGGATTATGACTGCGAGATCTTATATCATCCGGGCAAGGCTAATGTGGTAGCTGACGCCCTAAGTTGTAGAACAGTGAGTGCTCCGATCCGAGATATGTGCATGAGGATGACAGTGATGACTCCAGTCTTAGATACCATTCGAGAGGACTAGGTGGAGACCGTGAGACCGGAGAACCGTAAGAGAGAGCAGGTTACTAGGCAGGTTTATAAGTTTGAGACAGACAGTCGTGGGCTTATGACTTTTCGAGGGCAGATTTGGGTGCTCTATACAGGTGGATCACGACGCATACTGATGGAGGAGTCACATAGATTGAGATTCTCGATCCATCCCGGGGCCACTAAGATGTATTTGGAGCTAAAGAGAGAATATGGGTGGCCCTGTATGAAGAGGGACGTGGCCTAGGTAGTTGAGAGTCGCTTGACCTGTCGCCAGGTTAAGTCGGAGCACCAGCATCCACATGGCCCGTTACAGCTTCTAAAGATTCACTAGTGGAAGTGGGAACAAATTTCGATGGATTTTATCACCAAGCTACCGAGGACCGCGCGTGGGGTTGATGCGACATGGGTGATTATAGACCGGTTGACGAAGAGTGCTCACTTCCTTGCCATCAGTGAGAGCTCTTCTACAGAGAAACTGGCTGAGATTTATGTGAGAGAGGTGGTAGCACAATATGAAGTGCTGGCCTTGATAGTGTCAGATTGAGATGTGCGTTTTACTTCCAGGTTATGGAAGAAATTTCATGAGGAGTTGGGTACCCGTTTACATTTTAGTACCACATACCACCCATAGACAAACGGGCAGAGTGAGCGGACGATTCAGACACTTGAGGACATGCTATGTGCATGTGTTATGGACTTCGGAGGAAGTTGGGACGCCTATTTGCCCTTGGATGAGATTTCTTACAACAAAAACCACTATTGTAGTATTGATATGCCTCCCTTCTAGCTCTTATATGGGAGGAGGTGTCGTACCCCCATCTGTTGGGGAGAGATTGGGAAGCAAGTGATGGGTTACACTAAGATAGTGTTGAAGACTACCGAGCAAATTTAGCAAGTCAAACGGAGGTTACTGACAGCCCAGAGTCGCCACAAGAGCTACGCAGATCGGCAACGATCCAAGCTACAGTTCCAGGTTGGATATTTTGTCCTCCTTAAGGTATCCCCATGGAAAGGGGTGATCTGATTCAGGAAACGGGACAAGCTGGGGCCCTGATACATTGATCCTTTCATAATGATCGCCAGATTGGGTAAGGTAGCTTACCGACTAGAGCTACATGTAGAGTTGAGTCAGATTCATAACACCTTCCATGTGTCTCAATTGAGGAAGTGTGTAGCCGATGAGACAATGGTAGTACCCTTAGAGGATATTCTGGTGGATACGATCCTGAATTATATTGAGAGGCCAATAGCGATCTTGGATCGGAAAGTTAAGGTTCGGAGGAACAAAGAGGTGCCCCTGGTTCAGTTCCAGTGGCAAAATCAGAAGGGGTCCGAGTGGACTTGGGAGCCGGAGTCCAAGATGCGCGAGCAGTATCCTGATTTATTTCTGGAGCCTGACTTCAATGGCGAAGTCTGATTCTAGTGGGGGAGAATGGTAACATCCTGATTCTGTTGGAAGTATTTTGATTTGATTGTCACTTGAAATAAGTTGAGTATTGATTTACATTTTCTAATAAACATTAACAGAATGTTTCATGTTGAAAAGAACCTGAAGATTCAACAAGTGTTTGAATAATCAGATGTTGGAGCACTTGAATCTTACTTGGAGTACTTGCTGAAAGCTAGTTGGATCATCATGATCTCAGATGGCACATCTAGATCATATGTGGAGCATCAAGATATTGGTGAATCATCTGGAATATTAATGGCTCATCAAAAACATTGTTGGTTCATCCACAACATTTTTGCTCAAAAAGAGTTGGCTCAACAGGAATACTTGGTGGCTCATATTCAGGATATCAATAACTACTAGAAAACACCCAAACGTCAAACTGGTCAACACTTGGTCAAAGTGAAAGTCAACGGTCAAGTTCAATAGTCCATATTGACCTAACTCGTCGAGTGCAGCTCACTGACTCGTCTAGTCCTTCCAAAACTCGAGAAATTGTGAAAACAATGGCCGAGTTTCCAGATAACTCGCCGAGTCCATGCGTGTCCGAAAGTCGGGAAAAACTCTAACTGGCTCGTCAAGTCATCTCACGAACTCGCTGAGTCCATGCAGAAACTAACAACAGTGAATCTTCATCAGACTCGTCGAGTTAACCATGCAACTCGTCAAGTCCCTTCAGTCTATTTCTCATACAAATGCTTTTTCATGAAACCAAAGCTCCAAGCTATATATCTAGGCTCCTAGGGTGTGATTATCATATAAATTTGCTAACTATATGTGCATGCACAGCTCCATGAAGCTAAAACACTCATAACTAGCCTTAAAAGAAGGTTTTGGATAATAAGGAGAGCCAAAGCCTCATAAAGCTTGAGGGTTTATGTCCATAAGGGACTGGAGGAGTCCAGATCTGAAACTATGCTCTTATGACAAGCTCAATCCAAAAGTAACTCCCTTTTGCACCAAAATGCCCATATTCTCACTTAATAAGGGATCTAATAAACGAAAGACCAAGTTAAAGGCTTTTTACCTTAAAATGCAAGCCAAGACATTGTAGATACTGGATCTACCCTCTTCTTCTCATTCCAAGTTTCTAAAACTCTAGGCTTCTTCAATCAAGAAAACCAAAAGCACATTACAGCCTCTCAAACACTCAAGAACAAGGTTATACTGATTAGGATTTCTTCTGCCCGTCAAAAGGTGGTAAGGGGGCTGGAGAAAAGGACTTAAGGTCTTTTAAATAAGGTGCAAACCCTAAAAATTAGGATTTCCATGCACAACCTCTACTCGTCGAGTAGGAGTCAAAAACCACGCGGGATGACTAGGTTCGACACGACGAGTTGGGGCCTCCAACTCGTCGTTTTCCTTCAATAAAATGAATAAAAATATTTTAAAATGTACCTGGGAGTCAGGGTGTTACAGTTTTGGAATGTCTTCTGCTCAACTACTGAGCAATTACAGCTTAGGTCCTTGCACTATTAATTAACGCAATTAATCCTAAAATTAATTCAAATTAATTTATGATTAATTCTTAATTGAATAATAATATCTTTAATTATTATATTATTCTGATAATAAATCACTCTCTCTCTCTCTCTCTCTCTCTCTTTCTCTCTCTGTAAAAGTCATCCTATTTAAGTACATGAGGGTAACCCAGAAAGACTTCGTTAATAATTCAAGCATATACCAATTTAGTTATTGGTTTAGACACCTAATCCAACAGTCTACCACTTGGATAAGTCTATAACTATAATTGTTAGTATAACTTTTAAATTATTAGAAAAGGTGCTTCCAAAAGAAAATCTTATCTCTGATCTGATCAGTCATTAGTCCTAAGATAAGCGATCAAATATTCCTTCATTCTTCAAGATATCATATGGACACGATACATGGATTGTAATCAATCTCATTGTTCAAAATTCTATTTCCCGATTTCCTGATTGGTGATGATGTCATACGACATCTATCTGAACACATCAATTTAGTCCTCGTTAGTCCCAACACTATAAGTCAACACCAAATCACCAAGAGGCCCAAGGATATTTCTTTTCCTATCAGGGAAACAGGAATGAATAAACTTTGGCTCATATTCTTGTATCCTTTACTTACCAAATCATACATGACACTACATTTTATAACATCAAATTACTGATGTGTTTTCGCAATACCAAAGTACAACCAATTTGTAAATTACAACTCTTATATCTCCATTTTAAGAATATAAGATATTATCATCTCAGAATTATTCGTGATAGAATCCATGAAGTAATTCTTTGAGCGTGGGTTTATCAAATACTCAAATCTCCATTTTCTAAGTACTCATGAATGTCGTAGAAACACAATTTCTATGTCTAAACTCCTTAGACAATCTACAATGTAAATCATGACAATCTTCATTCACAACTTACTTCCTAAAGTATAAGCAATTGTGGAGCTTCGAATAGTCAAATTATCCAAGAAGTAAAACATGCAAAATGAAACACAAGAATAAATAATTGACAAATGCAGTAAACAAACTCATAAATAATCTCAATTATTTAATCACCAAAATCAATTAAATTTATTTTGTTACAATTTTCAAACTATTCATCTTATTACTAAGGGTGTTTTTGGCAAAAGTAGTTGTTAGCTGGAAGCGGTTAGCTGGTAGCGGATAGCTAGTAGCGTGTAGCAGGTAGCTGGTAGCGGGAAACTGTAACTTTTATTTGTTATATGAATGTTTCGCAAAAGTAGTTGGAATCTTTTGAAATATATAAAATTACATAAAAGGACAATATATTAAAAATAAATAAATATATAAATATATTTTTAAGGGTAATTATGGAAATTGATTTCAAAAGTTCAGGAGCGTTTTGTTAAACGCTACATGAAGTAGCTTTTAGAATCGGGGCGTTTTGTTAAAACTAAAAGTTCAACGCTCGTACTGCCAAACAAAGCTTTTTGTTTAAAATAGAGCGTTTTATCAAAAGCTAAAAGCTAGAAGCTCCCAAACGCTTCCAAAAGCTTCGTGCCAAACACGCCCTAAAACTGATATCATCTCTCAGATGAATGCTCCTAGCATGTTGACTATGTTTAACCCTACTCAGAGCCTTTGTGAAAGGATCTACGGGATTATCTTCTAAATACACTCTCTTAACTATGAGATGACCTTCTTCAACTCTATGTCTGATATAATGGTACTTTCTGTGGACATGTCTTGATCTACCGTGATCTCTCAGTTCTCTGGTCAAGGAAACTACTCCTTCATTATCATAGAAAATTTCTATTGGCTCCTGAATGGTCAGAACTACTCCGAGATCACTAATGCTCTTCTTCAGCCAAGCCGCTGCCTTTGATTCTTTGGTTGCTACTATGTACTATGATTCACAAGTAGAATCAACCACTGTGTCCTGCTTGGAAATTTTCCAAGTAACTTCTCCTCCATTTAACAGAAACACCCAGCCAGATTGAGAAAGAAGATTATCTCTATCTATTTAAAAGATGGCATCACTATACTTAGTTACTCTCAATGTATCACTGCCACCAACGACTAGATTAAAATCATTTGTCCTTCATAAATACTTGAGAATGTTCTTTACTAATGTCTAATGAGATCGGTCAGGATTTCCATGAAAGTGACTAACCATGCTCAAAGAAAAAGGCACATCAGTGCGAGTACATTCACAGTGTACATGATCGATCCTACAGCTGAATCAGAAGGGACTCAACTCATTTTCGCTATCTCTTCGTATGGACTATGCTTTTTAGTCTTACTCAGCATTACTCCGAATAGGTAGCTCTCATTTCTTCAATTTTTCCATACAGAAATGATTTAGTACCTTATCCAAGTATATACTTTGACTAAGACCAATTAGTCTTCTCTTTCTATCCCTTAAGATTCTTATCCCAAGAATATAGACTACCTCTCTTAGATCCTTCATAGCAAAACACTTTCCAAGCCAAGACTTTACTTCTTTCAAAGTTGGAATGTCATTTCCTATATGGAGTATGTCATCAACATACAATACTAGAAAGATTACTATACTCCCACTAGCCTTGACATACATACATGACTCATCATCACTTCTAGAAAAAATAAACTGTTTGATCTTGCCATGGAAATAAATATTCCAGTTTATAGACGCTTGTTTCAATCCATAAATGCATTTCTTAAGCTTATACACTCTATTAGGAAACTTTTCATCTATAAAACCCTCTAGCTGACTCATGTTAACATCTTCAACCAACTTCCCATTAAGGAAAGCAGTTTTGACATCTATCTGCCATATTTCATAATCATGAAGGCAGCTATGACAACCATTATCCAAATACACTTTATCTTGGCCAGTGGTGAGAATGTCTCATCATAGTTAATCCCTAGGTTTTGAGTTAAGCCCTTCACAACTAGTCGTGCTTTAAAATTTTGTACCTTCCCATCCATATCGGTCTTCTTCTTTAATATCTATATGTAACCCACTGTCTTTCGACCAGGTTGTTGATCAACCAAATTCAAAACTTGGTTAACACACATGGACTTGATCTCGCTATCCATTGTTACCTCCCACTTGGCAGCTTCAACGCCTGCCATCACTTCCTTGTAGTTAGTTGGTTCATCCAAATTTCCTAGTGTATGTGTGACAACCCGAAATTTCTAACTTGTATAAACATTCAAATGTATCAAAGTTAGACTCGTGTTGCTATAGTTTAGCACTGTTTAGGGTCTACTCTTAGTATTCTAAGACTAGTGCATCAAAGGAATCAGAATTTGGAAGTGTCAGTTTAAGTTCTAAACTACCTTGCAACCGTAAACCTCCTCAAAATGGAGTTTACGGTCGAGATCTTGAGTTTACGGTCAGGGTGACCGTAAACTCCTCCCTATATATATATATATATATATATATATATATATATATATATATATATATATATATATATATATATATATATATATATATATATATAACGACTTTGCTATAGGTAAAGTCAACAAATATGAGAAATCATGCATGGAAAATCAACACATGTTCATATCATTTGCGTTTGATACATTTGGTTTCCTCACACCGGATGCGGTAGAGCTTCTTAATAGAGTACAATGGATCATGCATTGCAATGGTATATCCTCTATTTCTATGAATGTAGTCTTTAAAAGATTGAGCTTTGCTATACAAAAAGGCGTAGCGGCGCAGCTTGTTGGCCGTTTGCCATCTCACTTGTTGTACGATGATAATTAAATTTATAATGAATTGACATCTTATTAAAATTTAAATTACCTATAAATTACTAAATGTAATAATATATATATATATATATATATATATATATATATATATGTATATATATATATATATATATATATATATATATATATGGTGGATGATCATTTCGGTCATTCTTCTCCCTTTTCAAGTCTAGAAGCTGATTTCTCTCTTAAAAAGCATAGATTCTTTTTGCTTCCAAATCTTCAAAGAAGTAAGTGAATCCTTCATTGTGTGTTAATACTTCCTATATCCATGATTCTCTCTTGATTCATCCATGGATTTCAACTTTTATCAAGAACTTCAAGAATCCTCAAGAACACCTTAGTGTTTTGGACCGAAAACACATTTCTTTGCCTTCAAATCGTAAGTATCATCCTCTTATACTTATATGTAGTTAGGATTCTTGTGTTTGGCCTTGAAATCGTCAATTTTCCATGAACAAAAGGTGTTTACGGTCTAGTGTATCTCCTTAGACCGTAAACCCTATGACTGTAAGGTCATTAGACCGTAAACACATGGGACCGTGAACCCATGGGACCATAAACGCATAGACCGTGAACCCATTGGACCGTAAACCATTGGACCGCAAACTCACTTGGTCATGCCATTTGAACCGTAAACTCTTTAGGGTGGCCATGCACCCTAAGTGTGCAATCATATGTGTTTTTATCCCTTCAATCTAAGAGTTTCCTAGTCTATTAAGGTGTTATCCCTTATAATTAGTTGTTTATACACTAATAAAATACACATACATGTCATTATATGTTCATTAGGATCTTTGTGTGCTCAAGGTTTCACCTGACACTCTACATCCTTTTTCCAAACATACTTCTATATCACTCACTACAGGTGAGTTCGTACCCCTTAATCTACCTTTTAAATGATTTTAAATGCTTTTATGGGGGGGGGGGAATAGAAGTTGAAACATTATAGTTATTATATCAATCAGATGTGATTAATAACTATCAAAAAAATGGATTTACTATACTTTTAACTGTTTTACCAAACAAACTACTTCAAAATGTTTATCAAACTCTTTTACATGCCAAACTACCTTTAAAATTGTGTTATAAATTGACACCAAGTCATCAATATTTATTAATAAACTCTTCAAAATGTTTTACAAAACTTCTTTTTAAACTTATATACTGTTAAATGCATGTCTATATATGTATAGTTATATAAGTAATGTTTAAAGGACTTAGGACTGATAACTCGCTTTATTTCCTTTTCCTTGTTTGGATGTGGCCTGAGAGTATAGGTTATTTGTCTGAATGTCGTTTAAATATCAGTCATATATTATGTATACATATATGGATATAAAAGTACCACCAATTAGTTCAGTACCTTTGGGTAGCAAAGGCATACCTTCATTCATTCAAACAACAAAAATTACTAGTAAACTATAATAGGTATAGTTTAGGAAGTCACTACTCATTATCTCTAGTACAATGAAACATACAAAGAGTCAGTTCATACATGAGTCAATACATACTATAACGAGAAACATATAGAGAATACCATAACGAGAAACAGATAGAGAATACTATAACGAGAACAATACATACTATACACTATACAAGAGAACATACTATGATGAGAAACAAAGAGAACATACTACATACTAGACAGAGAGAACATACATTACAATAGTACATACAATACATATACAAGAATACTATAACATAAATGTAAGACACGGTTTCGAGGCGTGGCATCACCAGCCATGGCTCGTTTTTTATCCAAAGTCTCCCGGAGGGAGAGCGTGAATTTGTGTACAGATCTATACAGATTGACTATCCTACACCTTGATGTTCGCTAAGTGGGACTTGCAAGTCTACGGGTGCCAAATGTCATTTCTTTCGACGTCTTTTATCGTCGTGTTTTTAGTCGATAGTATGGTGCAATCATATCACATTATACCTTAATTAACAACTGTTTTAATGTAGTTAGTACAACAGTAGATACCATAATACAACACTATAGTACTTTATTATTTTCCCATTGCATTCACATTGTGATCTTCTCACATAAACGGTAATGTAAAAACTATATTTATTGTTAATGATATTCACACTTGGGAAAATACACACTTTTACAAGAAAGTAACATACATAACATTTGATGCCTTGGTAGAAGACTACGTTTACTAGAAAATATAGGATTTTCCAGGGGATACAAACATTTACTACAAACATTTACAAACTTATACATCAAACACTTACAAACATTTTTATACAAACAAAGACACTAAAATGCTTATGAACTCACAAACTTTAAAGCTGATCAACTATGTTGGTTCGAGAAGTGATTAGCATATGCCCGAGAATGGTTGTGATATGGCAACAAGTCTAAAAACTTACCAACACTACTACAATGAAAACATTAGAACAGAACATAAACCTAAAATACTATAGGAGTATTTTGTGTTACTATAATTACTTATTTGAGAACTAGTAAGGATCATCTTATAATTATCTTAGGTAATACGTCTATTTAGATTTAAGATTCTTATACCCCTTTTTCTCGCGTAGATATCATGGCTGGATTCCATCCACTCGGCGACCCGTACTTCCCAAACAAAGGGAATGTTGGATGGCTTGAAGCAGAGCCAGAAGAGAATAAACCAAGTCCCCGACACTAGTGTAGGCCAGGCTTGCTATGGTTGTGGCTAAGTGGGCCACTACAAAAGGAACTACCCGAAGGCAGGGAATGTCGGTGGAGTAGGAAGAGTTTTGGCTATAGGCCACGAGAAAGCAGTTGTTGACCCCACCGTGGTCACTGGTCTGTTTCTCCTCGATAACTCTTATGCATGCATTCTGTTTGATAGTGGAGCAGAGAGAAGTTTCATAAATCAGAAATTTGTTCACTTACTTAAACAAAAATCAAGAACACTTAAAGAACCGTTCACTTTATAAATGGCTAATGGGAAGACTGAGAGCATTAGCAATATATACATAGGATGTAATCTAACTCTAGATAGCCATTAATTTTCCATCAACCTCATATCGATCTCAATTAAAAGTTTCGACGTCATTATCGGCATGGATTGGTTGAGTCTACATTGTGTCGACATCATGTGTTATGAAAAGTTTGTCCGCCTTAATCTATCGTCTGGCGACAAACCGACACGAACCTTCGTATAATCTCGATTATTCAAGCCCATAAGTACTTGCGAAAGGAATGTCGCACATTCCTTGCTCATGTTGTTGATGTGAGACAAGAGATGAAGGACATTAAGAACATCCAAGTAGTACGCGATTTTCCCGACATCTTTCCAGAAGAACTCCCAGGATTACCTCCACAACGTCAAGTCGAGTTCAGAATTGACTTAGTTCCAGGGGCTATCCTAGTAGCCAAATCACCATATCGTATAGCACCTCTAGAGATGAAAGAACTGTCTGGTCAACTTCAAGAACTACTCAGCAAGGGATTTATAAGACCAAGCTTCTCACCCTGGGGAGCTCCGGTCTTGTTCGTCAAAAAGAAAGACAGATTGTTTCGTATGTGCATCGACTATAGGGAACTCAACAAGCTTACGGTCAAAAATCGTTACCCTCTGCCTCGCGTAGATGATTTGTTCGACCAATTGCAAGGGGCGACTTACTTTTCAAAGATAGAACTAAGATCCGGGTCTCACCAGTTACTAGTGCTAGAGGAGGATGTCCCGAAGACAGCCTTCTGAACTCGTTATGGATACTACGAGTTTGAAGTGATGCCATTCGGATTGACCAATGTGCCCACAGTATTCATGGACTTAATGAATAGGGTATGTCGTCCTTACTTGGATCAGTTCGTCATCGTCTTCATAGATGAAATACTTATCTACTTTCGTAGTAAGGAAGAGCATAGCAAGCATCTACGTCAGATCTTGGAAACATTACGATCAGGGAAGCTCTACGCAAAGTTCTCTAAATGCGAGTTTTGGATCCAAAGAGTCGAATTTCTGGGTCACGTTGTTAGTGAAGAAGGAATTCATGTGGACCCTACCAAAATCAAAGCTATTGAGAATTGGTTAGCACCGAAGAAGCCCACATAAATTCGTCAATTTCTAGGCCTCTCTGGCTACTATCGTAGGTTCATTTAGAAGTTCTCTGGAATTGAGAAACCCCTTACGACTTTGGCCCAGAAGGTCATGGTCTTTGACTGGGAAGAGAAGCAAGAGAAAGCATTCCAAACGCTGAAGCGAGCCTTATGCACCGTACCGTTAGTATCCCTCCCAGAAGGAAAACAAGAATTCATGGTCTATTGCGATGCATCCAATCAAGGGCTCGACTGTGTTCTAATGCAATGAGGTAAGGTCATTGCCTATGCCTCGAGACAGCTAAAGACACACGAGGTCAACTACACCACACATGATCTTGAGTTAGGAGCAGTTGTGTTTGATTTGAAGATCGGGAGGCACTACCTATACGGTACAAAAAGCTCTATCTTTAAAGACCACAAAAGTCTACAACATATATTCGACCAGAAGGAGCTCAACATCAGACAACAACGGTGGGTCGAACTACTCAGTGATTACGAATGCAAAATTCGTTATCATCCCGGCAAGGCCAACGTAGTAGCTGACGCCCTAAGTCAGAATGAATACTCAGGACGTAGAGTCAAATCAATGACTATGACTATCCATTCACACTTGTCCACACAAATTAAGGAGGCTCAGGTCGACGCCTTGAAATCTGAAAATGTGGCTAGTGAATCCCTGAGAGGGATGGATAAGAACTTGGAAGTCAAGGGTGGCGGAGCCTTATATTTCATGGATCGGATCTGGACACTAAAACACGGTGGCTTCAGAGAGTTGATCATGGCCGAAGCGCACAACACTCGATATTCCGTCCACCCAGGTTCATATAAGATGTATCTTGATCTTAAAAAGTTATATTGGAGGCCTAACATGAAAGCAAATATTGCTACCTTCGTAAGTGAATGCCTTACTTGCGCCAAGGTTATGGTCGAATACCTGAATGGAAGTAGGAGCGGATCACGATGGACTTCATAACCAAGTTGCCCAAGACAACGGGTGGTCTCGATACCATATAGGTTATCGTTGACAGATTAACAAAGTCAGCACACTTCCTGCCTATCAAAGACTCTGACAAGATGGAGAAAATAACAAGAACATACATTAGAGAGATATTACGACTGCACGGTGTTCCCATATCCATTATCTTTGATAGAGATACTAGATTCACTTCGAGGTTCTGGCAGTCGCTACAAAGTTCCCTTGGAACGAGGCTGGACATGAGTACAACCTACCATCCGCAAACCGACGGACAAAGTGAGAGGACTATTCAAACCTTGGAAGATATGTTGTGAGCCTATGTGATCGACTTTGGGAAGACATGGGATATTCATTTACCCCTTGTCGATTTTTCCTACAACAACAGTTATCACACTAGCATAAAGGTTGCTCCATTTAAAGCCCTCTGTGGCCGAAAGTGCAGATCCCCTCTGTGCTGGTCTGAGGTGGGAGACACGCAACTAGCTAAAGGAAGAGTTCCTGACAGCACTCTCACAGGTCCGAAGATCATTCGGGAAACGGAAGAGAAGATCGTTCAGATTCGTGAACGATTGAAAGCCTCTAGAGACCCATAGAAAAGCAACGCTGACAAGAGAAGGAAATCTTTGGAATTTCAGGTGGGAGACTGCGTTCTTTTTAAAGTCTCACCCTGGAAGGGATTGATACGCTTCGGAAAGCGTGGGAATCTCAATCCAAGATACGTAGGGCCTTTCGAGATTCTCGCTAGAATCGGCCCTATAGCTTAAAAACTCAACCTACCTCGCGAACTAAGTAACGTACATTCTACTTTCCACGTCTCGATCTTGAAAAAGTGCCTATCCGACGAGACTCTTGTAATCCCACACAACGAGATCGAGATCAACGAGAGCCTCAACTTCATGGAAGAACCAATAGAGGTCATGGACCGAGAGATCAATCAAATGAAGCAAAGTCGTATCCCGATAGTGAAGGTTCGATGGAACGCAAAGCGAGGACCTGAATTCACTTGGGAGTGTGAGGATCAGATAAAACTGAAATATCATTATCTTTTCGCATGGTTATTTGTATTAACTTAATTGCTTAAACTCTAATTTCGGAACAAAATTCTCTCTAACGGGGGGATGATGTGACAAACCGAAATTTCTAGCTTGTATAAACGTTCAAATCTATCAAAGTTAGACTCGTTTTGCTATCTTTTAGCACTGTTTAGGTTCTATTCCGAGTATTCTAAGACTAGTGCATCAAAGGAATCGGTATTTGGAAGTGTCAGTTTAAGTTCTAAACTACCTTGCAATCGTAAACCTCCTCAAAAGGGAGTTTACGGTCGAGACCTTGAGTTTACTGTCAGGGTGACCGTAAACTCCTCCTTATATATATATGGTGGATGATCATTTCGGTCATTCTTCTCCCTTTTCAAGTCTAGAAGCTGATTTCTCTCTCAAAAAGCATAAATTCTATTTTCTTCCAAATCTTCAAACAAGTAAGTGATTCCGTCATTGTGTGGTAATCCTTCCTATATCCATGATTCATCCATGGATTTCATATTTTATCTAAATCTTCAAGAATCCTCAAGAGCACCTTAGTGTTTTGGACCGAAAACACCTTTCTTTGCCTTCAAATCGTAAGTATCATCCTCTTATACTTATATCTAGTTAGGATTCTTGTGTTTGGCCTTGAAATCATCACTTTTCCATGAACAAAAGGTGTTTACGGTCTAGTGTATCTCCTTAGACCGTAAACCCTATGACTGTAAGGTCATTAGACCATAAACACATGGGACCGTGAACCCATGGGACCATAAACGCATAGATCGTGAACCCATTGGACCGTAAACCATTGGACCGCAAACTCACTTGGTCATGCCATTTGAACCGTAAACTCTTTAGGGTGGCCATGCACCCTAAGTGTGCAATCATATGTGTTTGTATCCCTTCAATCTAAGAGTTTCCTAGTCTATTAAGGTGTTATCCCTTATAATTAGTTGTTTATACACTAATAAAATACACATACATGTCATTATATGTTCATTAGGATCTTTGTGTGCTCAAGGTTTCACCTGACACTCTACATCCTTTTTCCAAACATACTTCTATATCACTCACTACAGGTGAGTTCGTACCCCTTAATCTACCTTTTAAATGATTTTAAATGCTTTTATGGGGGGGGGGGGAATAGAAGTTGAAACATTATAGTTATTATATCAATCAGATGTGATTAATAACTATCAAACAAATGGATTTACTATACATTTAACTGTTTTACCAAACAAACTACTTCAAAATGTTTATCAAACTCATTTACATGCTAAACTCTTCATCAAACTTGTTCTTATATGCCAAACTGCCTTTAAAATCGTGTTATAAATTGAACCCATGGAACCGTAAACTCATGGACCGTGAATCCATTGGACCGTAAATCATTTGACCGCAAACTCACTTGGTCATGCTATTTGGACCGTAAACTCTTTAGGGTGGCCATGAACCCTAAGTGTGCAATCATATGTGATTGTATCCCTTCAATCTAAGAGTTTCTTGTCTAATAGGGTGTTATCCCTTATAATTAGTTGTTTATACACTAGTAAAATATACATACATGTCATTATATGTTCATTAGGATCTTTGTGTGCTCAAGGTTTCACCTGACACTCTACATCCTTTTTGCAAACATACTTCTGTATCACTCACTACAGGTGAGTTCATACCACTTAATCTACCTTTTAAATGATTTTAAATGCTTTTATGGGGGGAATACAAGTTGAAACATTATAGTTATTATATCAATCACATGTGATTAATAACTATCAAACAAATGGATTTACTATACATTTAACTGTTTTACCAAACAAACTACTTCAAAATGTTTATCAAACTCATTTACATGCTAAACTCTTCATCAAACTTGTTCTTATATGCCAAACTGCCTTTAAAATCGTGTTATAAATTGAACCCATGGAACCGTAAACTCATGGACCGTGAATCCATTGGACCGTAAATCATTTGACCGCAAACTCACTTGGTCATGCTATTTGGACCGTAAACTCTTTAGGGTGGCCATGAACCCTAAGTGTGCAATCATATGTGATTGTATCCCTTCAATCTAAGAGTTTCTTGTCTAATAGGGTGTTATCCCTTATAATTAGTTGTTTATACACTAGTAAAATATACATACATGTCATTATATGTTCATTAGGATCTTTGTGTGCTCAAGGTTTCACCTGACACTCTACATCCTTTTTGCAAACATACTTCTGTATCACTCACTACAGGTGAGTTCATACCACTTAATCTACCTTTTAAATGATTTTAAATGCTTTTATGGGGGGAATACAAGTTGAAACATTATAGTTATTATATCAATCACATGTAATTAATAAATATCAAACAAATGGATTTACTATACTTTTAACTGTTTTACCAAACAAACTACTTCAAAATGTTTATCAAACTCTTTTACATGCTAAACTCTTCATCAAACTTGTTCTTATATGCCAAACTGCCTTTAAAATCATGTTATAAATTGACACCAAGTCATCAATATTTATTATTAAACTCTTCAAAATGTTTTACAAAACTTCTCTTAAAACATATATATTGTCAAATGCATGTCTATATATGTATAGTTATATAAGTAATGTTTAAAGGACTTAGGACTGATAACACGCTTTATTTCCTTTTCCTTGTTTGGATGTGGCCTGAGAGTATAGGTATTTGTCTGAATGTCGTTTAAATATCAGTTATATATTATGTATACATATATGGATATAAAAGTACCATCAATTAGTTCAGTACCTTTGGGTAGCAAAGGCATACCTTCATTCATTCAAACCACAGAAATTACTAGTGAACTATAATAGGTATAGTTTAGGAAGTCACTAATTATTTCTAGTACAATGAAACATACAAGGAGTCAGTTCATACCTGATTCAATACATACTATAACGAGAAACAATACATACTATACACTATACAAGATAACATACTATGATGAGAAACAAAGAGAACATACTACATACTAGACAGAGAGAACATACATTACACTAGTACATACAATACATATACAAGAATACTATAACATAAATGTGAGCCACGGTTTTGGGGCATAGCATCACCTGCCATGGCTTGTTTTGTATCCAGAGTCTCCTGGAGGGAAGCATGAATTTGTGTATAGATCTATACTGGATTGACTATCCTACACCTTGTTGTTCACTACAGTGGGACTTGCAAGTCTACGGGTGCAAACTGTCATTTCTTCTAACATCTTTCATCTTCGTGTTTTTAGTCGATAGTATGGTGCAATCATATCACATTATACCTTAATTAACAACCGGTTTACGGTAGTTAGTACAACAGTAGTTACTGTAATAAAACACTACAGTACTTCTCTATTTTCCCATTTCATTCACATTGTGATCTTCTCACATAAACGGTAATGTAAAGACTATATTTTTGGCTAATGATAGTCACACTTGGAAAAATACACACTTTTACAAGAAACAAACATACATAACATTTGATGCCTTGGTAGAAGGCTACGTTTAGTAGAAAATATAAGATTTTCTAGGAGATACAAACTTATACATCAAACACTTACAAACATTTTCATACAAACAAAGACACTAAAATGTTTATGAACTCATCAGCTTTAAAGCTAATCAACTCTTTCAAAATAACTTGTATTCTCAGGTCATCAGTAGACAGGTACCGCTGCCAGGTTTTGAGAAGATGGAGCTCGTTCATGACTCATCTCTTATTTTGATTATTCATTTTTGGTGACTTACTACTATTAAAGAACACACTTGTATCAAATTATACTATTTATTCAATGGATGATGTTGTTGCTTGTTTACTACTTTGCATTGTTATGATACTGTACATGACGTCCTCCACCCCCGAACGTTTCTGTCGTTCCGTTTTTGGGGTGTGATATTTGATGGGTTTGAGCCATAAGAACTTTCCCATGTGCACATGCAAACCCTAATTCTTGGATCTAGGTTTCTCTAATTGAACATGCAATGTATCCAAGGCTTATAATTCTAGATCTAGTGTAAACAAATGAATCATATCATATAAAAACAGATCTAGAAGAATACCTTAGGTTGTTTGCTTGAGACTTCATGATCTTGGAGGTTAGAGTCACAATTATCACTCCTCTAATGGCTTACAAACACCAACTAGCAAGAGGATGGTCTTCGAAGAAAGAGAGAAGGGTAAGAAATCGGCCCTAGGGTTTCTTGCCTTGCTTGAATACCGATTTCCCTCACCCAAGGGATCTATTTATACTATGAACTATTAGGGTTTCACCATAAACCCTAATGGAATAACTTAGGCCCTAAGCAATCCAAAGATCCTCCTAGATATTACGCTTGGACGATTTTAAGGTCTCCTAACCCTAAAATCCGTCCACCCTTATATCCATAAGGATACATAACTCAAAACACAACTGTCACACATTTGACAGTTTATGCCCCTTTATTCAACTAATCTCTTTAAGTAACCAAATTAATTCTTAATTAATATATGACTTATATCAATCAAATAATATATTAACAATAATATCCCTTCTCTCTTTACAAATTATCCTGTCAAGTTGCTATGGTGAAGGCAACCCAAAAGGACCATGCACAATCGGGTCAAGTACTTACCAAATATAGTTACAGCCTTAGACACTAATCCAACAGTCTCCCACTTGGATAAGTCTAGTAACTATATATGCAAACACAATCCGATTAGCAATCGTAGCTCTCAAAGACGCTGTCAAACTCTGATCTTATCAGTATCCTGTCCTTTAGATAAGGGATCGTATAGTCCGATGTTTAGATATTGTGCAGACAATCTCATGGAACTTATTGTCCAGCAGTTGGTTTCTCGATCTCAGATTTATTTGACATAGAACTTAATTGAACACATCAATTCAGTCCTGACCAGGCCCGGCACATAAGTCAAATCAAATCATCGAGGGGCCCTGATATCGCTTTTACCCTCTTAGGATAAAAGTAACAGATAAACTTCGACTTATATGTATTTATTATTTACTAATCAATCATACACAACAATGCATTTTATGACATCAATTTACTGATGCGGTTTCGCATTGTCAATGCACAACCAATTAATAAAAAATAAACTATGTATCTTGGTTTTAAGACCATATGATATTATTGTCTTGCGATCACTTACGTTACGTTCCATAAACTGATTGCAGCAAGTGCGGGTTTATTCCAATGCTTTAAACTTGTTCATAAGCACTCATGAACGTTGCAGCCAACCTTTTCTATGTCTAATACCTTTTAGACAATCTACACACCAATTCATGACAATCTTCATTCATATCTACTTCCAACATATGAACGATTGTGGATCATTCGAATAATTCGATTATTCTTAATAACTCAATTATTCTGGAAGTCAAAACATACAAAGTGAAACAATAGTTAAACAATTAACATAAGACAGTAGCTTTACTTATAAATAATACTCCTTTATTTAATCATCAAATGTCAATTACATTTATCTATTACATGTTTCCAAACTATCTAATCTATACTAATATCGTCTTTCAGCCCAATGCACCTAGCGTGCTGCAAATGCTTAACCCTACACAGTCCCTTCATAAGCGGATCTGCTGGGTTATCTTCTGACGATACCCTCTTTACTACGAGGTGTACTTCTTCTACTCGATGTCTAATAAAGTGATATTTTATGTCGATATGCCGAGATCTACCATGATCCCTCGGTTCCTTGTTCAAGTCAACCGCTCCTTCATTATCACAGAAAATTTCCATAGGCTCCTTTATGGCAGGCACAACTCCAAGGTCACCAATAAAGTTCTTCAACCACATCGCCTCCTTTGACGCTTCGCTCGCTGCAATGTACTCTGATTCGCACGTTGAATCAGCTACGGTTTCCTGCTTGGAACTTTTCCAAGTTACTGCTCCTCCATTCAGGGTAAAGACCCAGCCCGACTGCGAATGGTAGTTGTCCCTGTCGGTCTGAAAGTTGGCGTCACTATACCCTCGCACCTTCAAGTCATCACTCCCTCCGAGGACTAAGAACCATTCCTTCGTCCTCCGAAGGTACTTAAGGATATTCTTGACCGCAATCCAATGGGCTCTACCAGGGTTCCCTTGATATCTACTAACCATGCTCAAAGCAAAGGCTACATCAGGGCGAGTACAAGTCATAGCATACATGATTGAGCCAACTGCATAAGCATATGGAACTCGGCTCATTTCAGCTATTTCAGCTTCGGTACTTGGAATTTGAGTCTTACTCAACTTGGCATTACTCTGTATCAGTAGCTCTCCCTTCTTCGATTTTTCCATACTAAAACATTTTAGTACCTTATCCAAGTAAGTATTCTGACTAAGTCCTATTAGTCTCTTACTTCGTTCTCTCACTATCCTTATTCCCAAAATATAGGAAGCCTCTCTGAGGTCCTTCATAGCGAAGCACTTCTCGAGCTAGGACTTAACCTCTTGCAGAGTTGGCATGTCGTTTCCTATGAGCAGTATGTCATCAACATACAAAACGAGGAAGCTAACTATACTCCCACTGGCCTTGACATATACACATGATTCATCTTCACTTCGTACAAATCCAAACTCTTTGACTTTCTCATTGAAGCAAAGATTCCATCTACGAGATGCTTGCTTAAGTCCATAAATGGACTTCTCAAGCTTGCACACTCTATTGGGATGCTTCGGATCGACAAAACCTTCTGGCTGAGCCATGTAAACATCCTCAGCCAACTTCCCATTAAGGAAAGCGGTCTTGACATCCATCTGCCATATCTCATAATCATGAAATGCAGAAATGGCTAGCATCACCCTAATAGACTTTATCTTAACAACTGGTGAGAAGGTCTCATCATACTCAACTCCGAGAGTTTGAGTAATGCCCTTCGCCACTAATCGTGCCTTATACGTGTGCACATTCCCATCAACGTCAGTATTCTTCTTGAAGATCCATTTGCACCCAACCGTCTTACGTCCGGGCACATTGTCAACCAAATTCCAAACTTGGTTGTCATACATGGACTGAATCTCGTTGTCCATCGCCTCTTTCCATTTTATAGACTTTGGGCCTGCCATGGCTTCCTTATAGTTATTAGGTTCATCTAGATTTATTAGTGTACCATCTCTAATACACGTATCCCCTTCGGTAGTAATATGAAAGCCATAAAACTGGGGTTGAACTCTAACTCTTTCGGAACGTCTAAGAGGTAAGGACTCGTCAATCTGCTCAATCGGAGTTTCCTCCTTGGGTTGAGCGCCAGCGTTAGAGGTTCCTTCATCGCTTGACTCTTGAATCTCTTCAAGATCGATTTGCCTCCCACTGTCCCCTTGGCTTATGAGTTCTCGCTCTCAGAAAACCCCTCTCCTCGCAACAAAGACAACATTGTCACTCGGTCTATAGAAGAGATATCCAAAGGATTTTTGCGGGTAGCCGATGAAAATACACCGCTCACTACGACGTTCGAGCTTGTCGTGAGTTTCTCATCTTACGAAAACTTCACAACCCTAAACCTTGATATGTGACAACGAGGGAGCTTTCCTTGTCCACATCTCGTGAGGTGTTTTGGAAACCTTATTTGTAGGGACTCGGTTAAGGATATGGGCGGCAGTCTCTAAGGCATACCCCCGGAATGAGATAGGTAGTGAAGCACGACTCATCATAGAACGAACCATGTCTAACAGGGTTCGATTACGCCTTTCTGCCACACCATTCAACCGTGGTGTCCTAGGTTGCGTCAATTGTGAAACTATTCTGCATTCCTTGAGATAGTCGTGGAATTCAAGACTTAGGTACTCTCCTCCTCGATCAGATCGAAGCATCTTGATTTTCCTGCCCAATTGATTCTCCACTTCTTGTTTAAACTCTTTGAACTTTTCAAATGTCTCTGACTTGTGCTTGATTAAATAGATATACCCATATCTACTATAATCGTCGGTGAAAGTCACATAGAAGCGGTTCGCATCCCTTGTGGTGGATCTAAAGGTCCCACACACATCGGTGTGTATAAGATCCAATAGACCCTCACCCTTTCACAAGTGCCAGTGGAGGGTGACTTGGTCATCTTTCTGAGTAAAAAAGATTCGCACGTGTCATCTTCCCTAAGGTCGAATGACTCCAACACTCCATCCTTTTGGAGTTGGGCTATGCGCCTCTTGTTGACATGTCCAAGACAACAATGCCATAAGGATGCTTTATCCATACTATTGGAAGAAACTATACACAACACATCATTTCCTAGGTTATCTACAACCATAACAGTTTCATAAATTCCATTACAAGGCATTGCTTCAAAATATAAAACACCATTTAGATATGCATAAATCGAACCATTCTCATTATTAAACGAATATCTAAATCCTTGTCTAAATAAACCATGAAAAGAAATGATGTTTCTTGCCATATCTGGCAAGCAGAAACAATTATTTAAATCTAAATTCAATCCATTACTAAGCACTAAAGAATACACTCCAATCTTGGTAATAGGCGACGATCTTCTGTTCTCCATGATTAGATTTATTCTTCCAAGATCCACATCCTTATTTATTCCTAGTCCCTGCAAATCAGAACATATGTGATAACCACATCCTGTATCAAGAACCCAAGAAATAGCATGAGATGAATCATTAGATTTAATTGTGTAAATACCTGCGAAAGATGGCTTGATCATCCCATCCTTGATGGCTTGCAGTTATTCCGAGCAGCTTCTCTTCCAATGCCCTATTTTGTGGAAATGGTGGCACTCTGCCTCCTTTGGGTTTGGGTTGGGCTTAGCAGGATCAACCTTGGTCCCACTAGAAGAGGAACCATCTTGGGACTTTCCCTTGCGGTGGTTCTTTGAAGAAGCCTTCCTCTTCTTGCCCCTTCCCTGCCCAATAGCCAAAACAGGAGCAGCGGGTGGATTAGGAGTTAGTGCAACAGACTTGTCCTTGAGGTTGCTCTCAGCAGTCCTTAGGAGCCCTTGGAGTGAAAGGAGTGAAGAACAATGTCGATAGCCAAATCTTCCCCAAAGTTGACATTCAACTTGCGAAGGCGATCAACATACCTTTGCATTTTTTGCAAGTGCACGGTTAGAGACTCTCCACTTCCCATTTTAGCAGTGATCATATTCGTTATGATCTCAAATCGCTCTTGCCTCGCGCTTTGGTGTATCTCTCCATCAAGTCTAGATTCATCTCATAAGGATACATGTCCTCATAGGACTTTTGGAATTTGAAGTTCATCGTGGCTATCATGATGCAATGGACTTTCGTTGCATCACGCTCATGGGTCTCAAAGACAGCCATTTATTCGGGAGTAGCAGTTTCTGGATTGATCTTCTCGAGCTTCTCATCGAGAACATACTCTTTGTCCTCGTAACACGCGATCATGTGAATGTATCTTATCCATTCGCTAAAGTTCGATCCGTCAAAAGTCACTTTTTTTACAAAGGCTCATTAGCGTGAATGAGCTAGCAACAGCGTTGTTCGCGTTAGACATCTACAAATAGAAAGGAAACAAAGTTTGATTAGAGTTAAGTACCTAATTAACACCTGAAATAAAAATTAGGGCTAGGACCCGAAAACTTTATTTATACGTTAGAAAAGGGATGCCGTAATCCAACATGCAAATAATTTGGAGGTAAGTGAATGACGATTCACTAATTCTTCACCATGAAAAACATAAGCTTAAGTTTTAAATGTATTGAGAACTCCTAGACTTCTTTAAGATTCATTGAACTTTTCAACGACATGTTTAAAGCTCGATATGCCCCTCTAGTGTGTGACTAGGATACCGAGGATCACAAAGCGGGTGTGAATAACCTTGCAAATCTACATGGTGCCTTCATTGTTACAATCACCAATTCGATGTACCGGTAAACCACACACGCTCCACCAAACTATGACAAACAATGAATCACCCTTTGCCACCTCTGCTTAGAACCAATTAGTGTGCCGGTTAACCACACACGCTCTACTAACTTCTTAGCAAGGGTGCAAAGTGTAATTTCATGGGATTGCATCAATTCACTTTTCCTAAAGTAACTAAGATTGGGAATTTTATGAAACACGTTTAGTTACTTTATATAGATTAATTATACTTATTAATGAGAAGAGGTTCGCACTATCCTACCCGTTCGGCTAACAACCCTCCACCAGTCAAGCAAGCGGTGGGTGTGAGTGTACACCCATTAAGTGTCATTTTATAGGCAGCAACCTTATACCCACCTAATAGACTGGCTTCGTGAATGAGGCCTACTAACGGTAAGACTAGCATTTTTAAATCATACATTTATATATTAAGCTTGTAATAATATATTAGTATAGTGTTGAATTTTAAACTTGTAAAATTCTAGGATTTGAAATTTAAATTATTCAAATTAAACTTTTAAATTTCAAAACTTGAGGACAAGTTTTAAATTTTTCAAAACATAAGGAACAAATAGCAAATAATATAAATCAACTAATTAGATTATCTCAATTTGATCTTATTCAATATTACTTGAAAGACAATTCACCAATTCAATTCAAATAATCAATTATTATCATATAAGGAAATTATTATTCAACTAATTGGTAATTATCTTTTTTTTGGTCAAGAATATACTCATATATATGATTAAAATCGGATTTTAATGACCTAAAATAGTTAAGGCAAGTATCCTCAAGTAAAACAACCAGAAATCCCGAAACTACCTCCAACTGACGTTCGAACTCGCTGAGTTCCACTATGGACTCGCCGAGTTGGAGCTACTCGCCGAGTCCATAGTGGAACTCGTTGAGTTCATCAGACATAATCACAAAAAATCGAATTTTTCAAGCAACATGCAATCAACCAATGCATCAATTCATTAGAAATCAACCAAAGCTCTGATACCATTGATGGGTTTGAGCCATAAGAACTTTCCTATGTGTACATGCAAACCCTAATGCTTGGATCTAGGTTTCTCTAATTGAACATGCAATGTGTCCAAGGCTTATAATTCTAGATCTAGTGTAAACAATTGAATCATATCATATAAAAACACATCTAGAAGAATACCTTAGGTTGTTTGCTTGAGACTTCTTGATCTTGGAGCTTAGAGTCACAACTGTTACTCCTCTAATGGCTTACAAACACCAACTAGAAAGAGGATTATCTTGGAAGAGAGAAAGAAAGGTAAGAAATCGGCTCTAGGGTTTCTTGCCTTGCATGAATACCGATTTCCCTCACCCAAGGGATCTATTTATACTATAAGCTATTAGGGTTTCACCCTAAACCCTAATTGAATAACTTAGGCCCTAAGCAATACAAAGATCCTCCTAGATATTAGGCTTGGACAATTTTAAGGTCTCCTAACCCTAAAATCCATCCACCCTTATATCCATAAGGATACATAGCCCAAAACACAACTATCACACATTTGATAGTTTATGCCCCTATATTCAATTAATCTCTTTGAGTCACCAAATTAATTCTTAATTAATATATAACTTATATCAATCAAATAATATATTAACAATAATATATCCTCTCTCTTTACAAATCATCCTGTCAAGTTGCTATGGTGAAGACAACCCAAAAGGATGATGCATAATCGGGTCAAGTACTTACCAAATATAGTTACAGCCTTAGACACTAATCCAACAATATTATGATCACTCACAAACGTATCACCTTCTATAGTTGTATGAAAACCATAAATAATCAGGAGGCATTTTAATTCTACTAGAATGACGAAGTGGTAATTGATCGTCAAGTGGTTCAACAGGAGTCTCATCCTCTGGTTGAGAGCTAGTATCTTCTAAGTTTCCTTCATTGGTTGACTCTTGCATCTATTCGAGATCAATTGTACTCCCACTGCCCACTTTTCATATGAGCTTTATCTCATAAAAGACTCCTCTTTTTGGTAGCCAATGAAAATACATCTCTCACTTCTAGGTTCCTGTAACAACCCGAAATTTGTTCCCTCGCCGTAATCGTTCCGTCAATAAAGCTTGCCGGTAGCAAATTGTTCCAAGTTCGTTTTTTATTAGGTCAATTAATTTAAGGCTTTTATTTTGACCTTGTAAGTACCCAAACACATTAGAAACTCAAGTAAACACCTCAAACTAATAATTAGAAAAATTTTGGTTTTGACCATGTTAAGTTACGATAACTTAATCGGGTGCGACCAAAAGCCTCGGTTAACGTCGGTATTGGGTAGAATTTCATCGTGTCTCATTTCCAAACCATATTTAAAGTTGTTTAAGCCTCATTTGAAGCCTTTTCACTCTCTCTCTCTCTAACCTCTCTCCTCAACTCAAACTCGTAGATCTAAAATCACTCATTTCAAGCTTCAAAACACCAAGGTAACTATCCTAGCTTCTAGTATAACACATTTAGCCTTCAAATTCGAGTTTAAATCATGCATTAGGACCATTATCATGAGTTTACGGCCCTAGAACAGTCCTAGTCCGTGAACTCATATAAAAGGTTTTTTTGAGCCATAAAACCCTTCCAAACCTCATTTGGAGCTTAGATATGACTTAGGGAATTACCAAATCGGACATAGAACACCTTGAACTTAATTTTTGAGGAGTAAACATGACTTTACTGCCCAAGAACATGCTTGGGCCGTAAACTCATTATCTTGGAGAGTAAACTCATTTTCAAGTGTTTAAATGCCACTTAAACACACCATTAGCCTGGGAATAAATCCTAGAACCAACCACAATTGATTTGGGGACCTTAAACATGATAAAAACCCCTCATTTGAGAGTTTACGGCCATAACCCCCCCCCCCAAAAAAAAAAAATAGGTTCCAGGGTCGTAAACTCCTAAACATAAGTCAAATGATGCCCAAAATTCACTCCTTGGCTTGTAAAATTAGTTGGAATCACATGTGATTGTCCTAGCATCACCAAATTACATAAGGAATGTGTGTGGGGGAGTTTACAGCCGTAAACTCCTAATTTACTGTCATAAACTCCAATAAATGGTTCATTTGTGAGTTAAAACCCTTTCCAATGCATTAAACTCAAACCTAGATTTAATCCCCAAGTGTTTCAAGGCCATTTTGCACCATAAACCTCCCATCCAAGAGTTCACGGCTGTGAACTCATGTGAATATGGTGTTTAGGGATGAAAACTCTTATAAGAGTTTACTCTTGAAAAGTAAACTCCATTCCTAAGCCATGCAAGTCCTTAGATGTCACTCAGGTCACTCCAAACACTTGATTTTAAGTGTTTTCGCGTCTTGGAGTGTAAATTCCTATCTAATTAGTGAATTAAGATCTAATTAGATATATTTGTGTAATATTTAATATTACATAGGAACTTCGCACGTATTCAAGCCTCGATTCGACGTTTAGCATCCTAGCCGACACATTACGCGTCCGATGAGTTCATACCCCTACCCTTTTTCAATGTTTTTCACTGTTTTCAGGGGGAATACAAGCAAAGTACAAGGAATACTTGTACTCAAAACTTGTTTTATATGTGTTGTGTTTCATATTACATATGCTTTTAACACTGACAAACATAACAGATAACCGTTTGAACTTGCAGATCACATTATCGTATTATTTGTGAAAAACGTTATAAATTGTTGTATTTTATATTTTCACAAATGGTTTTTCCTTAACATTATTATTAAAAGTAATAGATTAGTACATTTGTTTTGTCCTCGGTAACACTCCACAGAGATACGCGAGTGGAGGATCATCTTAGTAAATAGAATTAAAACAGGATTTCTTCCGCATTATTACTTGTAGATTTGTTATTCCTATAAATTGGAGACACGTCCTCGGAGAACACTCCATAGAGATAAGCGAGTGGAGGACCGCCTCTGTAACCAGAATCTCTTAGATAGGGAGCGTGACTTGAGTGTATAGATCTATACGGGGCTGACTACCCCGCACCTGGCTGCTAGCTACAACCGAACCGAAAGGTTCAAGGGTGACGAAAGTCATAAAAGGATTTGGACTACTTATTGCCATATCTAGTCTATCGTATGGTTATGGAACTCGTAATTTGGATAACAAAGATTTACTTGTTAGTAATAATGAATATAGTAAATTAATAATCTTTGAAATTAGTTTACTATAATGATAGTTTTATATACGTGTTAAAACTAACATACACTTCACAAGGATAATCAGGTTTTCAGTATACATCTTTTACATTGCATTTTGGATTGGTAATCAACTTTCAGGAAACATTACATAAACATTTTAAGTATGGTAGATACTTGTACATTACATTTCAACTCGGTAATCAACTTTTAGGAAAATATAGGATTTTCCTAGGATAACAACTATTCATAACCAGAATTGTGTAACATAATGGAAAACTAAACATTACTTTTAAGAAAATATGGGATTTTCTTGGACAACCACTTTTTCAGAAAACAAAAGGGATCTTGTTCATTTTCACAAAAAAAAACCGCTTATGAACTCACCAGCTTTATGCTGATTTTTAAACTGCTTGTATTCTCAAGTTCTTTCTCGCGTTCTTTTGCAGAAGACAGAGCATATGGAGTCACGTCTTTCTTTTGTTTAACTTATGTATCTATGAAACTTGTATTACTCTACTTTTGAACAAATGTAATGATAACTATGTAATGTAATGTTTTGTGTTTTACTTCGCTTACTATGTACATTTGTTATGCTATTCAACATGAAGTCACCTCCGCCCCGGAACGTTTCCGCCCTGGGTTTCGGGGTGTGACAGTTCCAGCTTGTCATGAGTCTCTCTTCTAATGAAAGCTTCACAACCCCACACCTAGATATGTGCTAACGACGGAACCTTCCTTGTCCACATCTAGTGAGGTGCTTTGGAAACCTTCTTGGTAGGGACAAGATTGAGGATATGGACGGTTGTCTCTAAGGCATACCCCTAGAAAGAAATAGGAAGAAAAGCTCGACTCATAAGGGAACGAACCATGTCTAACAAGGTCCGATTATGCCTCTCAGACACACCACTAAGTTTTGGTGTCCTAAGAGGAGTCATTTATGAAAAAATTCCACATTCCTTGCAATAGTGGTGGAAATCGATACTAAGATACTCTCCACCTCTATCAGATCAGAGCATCTTTATCTTTCTTCCTAATTGATTCCCAGCTTCATGTTGAAACTCTTTTAACTTTTCAAAGGCTTCTGATTTATGCTTGATTCAGTAGATATAACCAAATCTGCTATAATCATATGTAAATGTCATATAAAATCAATTAACATCCCTTGTAATGAATCTGAAGAGTCCACACACATCTATGTGTATGCGATCCAACAGTCCTTTCACCTTTTTCATAAGATCCAGTGAAAGGTGATTTTATCATCTTTCCCAAAAGACAAGATTCGTATTCATCATTTTGCCATAAGTCAAATGATTCCGACACTCCGTCCTCTTGGATTTGGGTGGTGCATTTCTTTTTAATGTTCCCAAGACGACAATGCCACAAGCATGTCTTGTATATACCATTAGACGAATCAATATGAAATACACTATTACCTAAGCTATTAACACAAATCATAGTTTCATACACACCATTACAAGGTAAAGCTTCAAACATAAAAATGACATTTTTATAAACCCAAATCGAACCATTCGTATCATTAAACAAATATCAAAAACATGTATAAATAGCGCATGAAAATAAAGAATGTTTCGCGTCATTTCTGAAGAATAACAATAATCAATTCAGTCTAATATAACATCACTACTATGGATAAGACTATAACTCCAATCTTGGTAACATAGAGGATGCCCTATTTCCCATTATCATATTTATCATTCCATGCTCCACCTCTACACTTTCTCTTAGTCCCTACAAATCAGAACAAATGTGAAAACGACATCTTGTATCAAGAACCCAAGAACGAGTAGGTTGTGACTTATTAGTTTGAATAGTGTAAATACCTATCGTCGTTGGCTTCACTTTGCCATCCTTGACATCTTGCAAGTACTTGGGGCAACTTTTTTTCCAATAGCCCTTATCATTATAATAGAAGCAAATTGTCACACACCCAAACCAAAAAGACGGAAACGTTCGGGGGCGGAGGACGTCATGCTCAGTATCACAACACATGCATCATAGTAAAGCAAGCAACCACAACCACTATATAAATATTAAAGTGTTTACATTGTATTTGATTCACAAAAGATTGACTCCGAAATTAAATAACAAAACAAAGACATGAAGCAACTACACTCCATCTTCAGAATCCCTGAGCGTGTACATGTCTACTAGTTCCCTGAGAATACAAGTAATTTTGAAAGAGTACACCAGCATTTAAGTTGGTGAGTTCATAAGTATTTTTGTTATAAAAAGTATACTCTAAGTTCTTTAGAAAAATTCGCTTGTTCCTCCAGAAAATCCTATATTTTCTGATATAATAACATGATAAGTAAAAATGACTACAATTCCTTCTATGAGTACTTAATGAATATAAGTTATTTTGAAAGAGTAGATCTGCATTTAAGCTTGTGAGTTCTTAAGTATTTATGTTATAAAAAGTATACTCTAACTTCTTTAGAAAAGTTCGCCTGTTCCTCCTGACAATCCTATATTTTCTGATATAAAACATGATAAGTAAAAATGACTCTACAATTCCTTCTATGAGTACTTAATGAATACAAGTTATATACAATCTAGATCAAACAGACAATCGATTGTGTGAATCTTCCCTAAGCCCACAACCAAACAAGGAACAGGAAATGAGGCGGAAGTCACACATCCCATTGTTTGTTAGATCTTCATTGTATATAACCCTAGCATATTTATTAGGTGCCTATGGAGTTAACTGTAGTAGTTCTTTTATATTTGATGAAAATAAACCTTAAGAAAATCATATATTTTCTTTAGTAAAATGGTTACCACAATAGTTCCTTCTACACTTAGTTTATACTAGCTATATATAACCTAATATCGAACAAACAGTTAAATGTGTGAATCTGCCCTAAGCCCACAACCAAACAAGGAACAGGAAATAAGGTGGAAGTCACACATTCCACTGCCTATCGGTTATTAATTATATATAACTTTGATGTATAAACTAAGGAATTATATAATTAACATTTAAAGTCCTTTATGTTATACTAGTTTAGCAATTATTATTAAACCTTTTATAAAAAGTTTCTCGTTTCACCTACTTAATGATCCTTCCAAAAAGTATGTTTTTGTACTAGAAAGTGGTATGTTGTAATTGTGTGTTATCACATGTCCCATACCTGTTACCCCCTATGATTACTTGGTGTATACGCGTTTTATATATATATATATATATATATATATATATATATATATATATATATATATAACTAAGATCGAATAGATAGTAGACTGTGTGAATCTGCTCTAAGCCCATAACCAAACAAGGAACAGGAAAAGAAAGCACACATCCTATGGCCTGTCGGATCCGATTAATATATAACCCTAATCTATCTACTGAGGAATCATAAAGTTAGCATTATAGGCCCCTTACAAACTGTATGTTCATGTTACTAGGATAGTTATGTGGCGTAATTCTATTGTTAGGAAAACCACTAGAAGTTAAGAAAACCCATACTCTAAACGCCTTAGTCGATACTGTTGTGAGTTTTATATATTTTTATGATTTATTTGTTATAAACCGGTACTTTGTAGATGTGCCCATTTTTAAATAAAACCCGGTACTTTGCAGATGTACCCCTTTTTAAATAAAACCCGGAACTTTGCAGATGTACCCCATAAATAACTCGATACTTTGTAGATGTACTCCATATATATAACATGGTACTTTGTAGATGCACCCCATATATATATATATATATATATATATATATATATATATATATATATATATATATATATATATATATATATATATATATAACCATATACTAAAAATATTATCATATTTTGTTTTAACAAATGAATTGATAGTACGTTTCTTTCCTAGTTTACTTGGAGTACAAAGCATATGTACGTGAATCATGTATTGATCCTCTGTTCTAGAATATAGTATACACTGATCCCCTAATCTATACCCTCTATAGATTACTAGTATATTTGTTTGAACAGCTACTGATTTGTAGAAACAAATCAATTAGCAACTGAGCTAAGCATGTACTTTAAAAATCAGATTGTATAAACAACAATCGAAAATCTTTTAAAAGAGTTTTTGAATTGAATTAATAACTTATAAAAGCCTAAGAATTCCTTTTTTCTAATGGTTATCACGGGTAAATATTAACAAAATTTTATGGTGTTCAACTTGTATCCCCCCACCCCTCCCCCCTAAAGGCATTTAAAAACATTTAAAAGGTAGATTATAGGGGTATGAGCTCACCTTATGCGAGTGATTCGATGGAAGACTGAAGTAAAGGTGTTTGATTCACTTGTGAAGTCCCGAGCACAAACGGGTCCTAATTAGCATAACACACACACACACACACACACACATATATATATATATATATATATATATATATATATATATATATATATATATATATATAGTTAGTGAATATAACTACAAAGGTGATTAGGAAACAACCTAGGATGCAAGAATAACTCACCAAAAGAGTTCTAGGAACAAGTTAGGAATCTGAAATGGTGTTGATGGCCCAAAGGAGTGATCACGGCCTAAGAACACATGAGTGTTCACTGTAACGCCCGTAGATCCGGGCTAGTCAATTTAGAGATAATAGGGGGCCGAAAACGACTTTTCGAAAAAATATTATTAAGAATAAATAATCTCAACCAAGTTGTAGTATATGTTACAAGGTTTCCGTACATACAAAGAGCGTCGAAATCCGAGTTATATCGTAGAAGTTATGACCCGTTGAAGTTTCACGACAGAACCGGCACGATACCGGGAAGCGTAAATAGTGTATTTACGATAAAGCGAGATTTAGCCTTAGCGACCTAAACGAAAGTCGTAGAATACGTTAAACCGAGAGCGTCCATAAAAAGAACGCCCAAATCTGACTTCGTAATAAGAAGTTATGATTTTTCGAAGTTTCGGCTTAACAGTATACAGCCCGAAATTCGAATATTAGATCGAGCGGTTTTTAGACGACACAACCTAAACGAGAATCTGAGATCTTGTTAATATTAGCGTAATGATAAAAAGACAGACGAAAACGGATGTTGGATGAAGAAGTTATGAATTTTTAACGGACCAATTGTGTCCAGGCCTGTTAAACAATATAACTTTTAAAATAAAGTCAAAATTAGCCGATGAAGTCTAGATGAAAGTTGTAGAGTACGTTCCCGCCTTCACGTGGATATAAAGAAAGTCGAAAACGGAGCTCGTATGAGGAAGATACGAATTTTTGAAGTTTAAAATCGAAATTACGAAGCTGATGATAGGAGTGCTGACGTGGCAGCGCCACAGCCGTCTGATACCGATGACAAGGCTCGCTTCTGATCATGCCACGTCACCTCGCCTTCACTCTACGCCTCGCATTCCGTCGGTTCTTATCCTGTTCGAAGTGCAAGACAGTTGGACGCAGCTGGCAACCTCATCTGAAGCTACGCCCATCATAGCTCCTTTGAATGCATCGCGTACCACCGAGGCTTCGCCCCATAAATACCCTGCGAGGGCTGGCGAGGAAATCACTAATTTCTTCATTCCTTTCTCTCTCTACTTTCTCTTACTACCCATTTTAACCCCCCCCCCCCCCCTAAACCCTAGATAAGGCCCCTAGCACCCAAAGGAAGCCCCAAGGCTCCCGAAGTCCCGAGAAAAAAGGGTCTTTCGGTTTCGGAAACGCTACACCAAGCAAAGCCCGGTTATCTTTAAAATCCGATGTAAGTGAGCTACGCTTATGCAATTTTTAATATAGCTTTCAAATAATTATAGTAATTTTATTAGGTCCTTAAAATAATTATTTGGGCTATTATTATGAGTTATATTGAGTGTTATTTCACGCTTAAATAATAATAATAGCTAGACTATTAATTAGTCGCGGTTGATGTTAGACTAAACCCTATTGGTATTGATACTAGGTTTTATCGAAGGAGAATTGTTTTGAGAGTATCAAAGCGTTGTCCGAGTGCTGAGTCACCACCTTTCAGGTGAGTGCATGGTCCCTTTCAGCTTACACAAAGATATGAAGTATTTTATATAAATTACGTGGTATGTGTGCATATTATCTGAATACTTGCTATCTATGCTGGATGAACGATTTTATACACGTTTTAAATGATTTAAACTGTATATGTATTTTATATCTACGAAAATGCTGGGGTAAGACATGGGTACATGTAATAGAAGTTGAGAGGTGAAATAGACCGTGAGGTGAGGGTGAGAGGTGGACGATGTGAGAAGCCTTTTCCCAAATGATGGCCCTGTCATTCAGCAGAGTATGGATGACAACCACGTACTATTCTAGACAGTCCAGTGGAACACTAGCAGGCTCGCAACCTGTAGGTGTTGTGAACGATGTGTTCA
Source organism: Lactuca sativa (assembly GCF_002870075.4). Classification (NCBI taxonomy): domain Eukaryota; kingdom Viridiplantae; phylum Streptophyta; class Magnoliopsida; order Asterales; family Asteraceae; genus Lactuca; species Lactuca sativa. The sequence goes on from NC_056625.2 coordinate 316,351,141, forward strand.
TCGGTGTACTCTAAAAACCCATTGATATGTATTGCAAGTGGACTCTCGAAAACGATATTGTCAATAAAACCCTGGTAGATGCGCCTAAAGGACTCTACCGGCAGAAGCGCCTAATAGAGAACCTCATAACCCCGGCAGATGCGCCTAAAGGACTATTCCGGCAGATGCGCCCCATAGAGATTGTCACAATTTTGGCAGTTGCGCCCTAGTGACAGAACTAGCAGTTGTGCTTGACAGATGTGTCATTTACAACGATGGAATTCGTACCTATTCCTTAGGATACTCCTTAGGAATAAATGAATGAGAAGTAGTTGATTCTTAGGGTAGATCCTTAAGAATAAAGAAGATAATGGAGATGGGTAATTGGGTTGATTATTTGATTGTTTAAACATAATAATTATATTATTGTGGGTTGATAACCCTATGTACTCACCAGGTTTCCCAACCTGACCCATTCAGTTTATTTATATCATAGGTGTCGATATGAAGTGACATTACACTGAGAGATTAAAAAGATGTAGATTACTAGTGTAAATAAATGTAAGTTCCGTTTATTCTTATGTTCCTGTATTGCCGATGACATCCCAAACCTTTTAAAATGAGTAAAATACGTTCCTTCGAAAATGTTTTGATAACGTATTTATCGTATTTTTCTGGGAACAAATTCCGCAACATTTTTATGAAAAGAAGTACTCTAATTTTTATAAAGCAAAAACAAAATCAGTCTTTTCTGGCCGTGAAAATGGGGATATTACATTCACGGCCCATGTTGAAAGGTTCACGACCCTATGAGTGGTTCACGGCCCAAGAACATGAAGAACACTTGAAGATTTCTGGTGGTTGGCAAGTGTTTGTAGGCCTCTCGTGGTATACCAAAGAGATGTAAAAGAAAATGAGTGTTTAAGGGATAAAAAGGGTGTTCTTGAATATGACACTTGAGACAGAATGGGATGAGATCATGGCCAGAAGTAGAATAATGAAATAAAAATGAAGTAAACTTATATATAGGGTCTAGTTCATGGTCTGAGGGTTCACAGTCCAAGGTTCATGGCTTCGAAGTTCATGACTCTGAGTTGACGGCTCGGAGTTCACGACTCGGTGTTCACGACTTCAAAGGCTCATGGCTGCAAGGGTTTTGTGGTCCATGCGAAGGTACTTTTTCCTCAAAACTAAAACACACTTAGTTACAAGGCTTCACTACTTAATCAAAAAATCCATCTAATTTAAGATCATGGAAGTAATAAGTTTGACCAAAGTTAACTTTTATAGGAATAATATTTTCAAGTTGTGACATCATCCCCCTGTTAGATGGAATTTCGTCCCGAAATTAGCTTTCTTAGCAGGACTACTTGGGTCGTGCTCCTTTGAATGGTAGAGTGTCGCCTCGTAGACCTGGGCAACTTTGCTCTGATGTTCATGATAGGATTCATACTTGGTCCATCTATCATCACCTCGTGTATACAAGTCGCATATAATTAAGATTAGTAAGACGGTCAGATGTGCGACTCTGCCCCAGGTCCACAACCAGAAAAGGAACAAGAAATAGGGTGGAAGCACACATTCTCAGTCCATAGAATCTTAATTATATACTACTCTCGCGTATATACTTAGTTGTGATAGATTAAACGTATTCGTCCTTAGCCTCTACGCTTGAACTTGACATGTTAGACGAGTGGTAGTTCTGGAAGTTTTGTTGAGTATACATTGGCAAGGTTTCGAAGGGAAGGGTATTCCTCGCATGAGCACTTTGGGGTTTAGAATATGAGGGAGACGATTCTGAGGTCTAATTCAGGTTGTCATTACGAGTGCCGAGGGTTTCGTTAGTCGTTCGGTTATGGTGAAAAGTTTTCAGAGCACATGAAATTGGTATGGTGAGGATCACGCCAATCCATGAAGAATGACAACGTCGGAACTCCTTTATAGAGACAAATGTTAGGTCGATTTAAAAGAAGCGTTTGCTATATGAATGTGTATCCCGAGTGTGCTCGACAATGCATTTTGTGTAGGCTTTCTAGTGCTTTCTCTAAATTATCACTGCCACAAAACGTACCGCAATAAGCGAGTACTAACAGTGAAAGTTCTTTAATAACTAGCGTCGATACTTTATATTATGATCTGTCTCAGGTACCTCTATGATCGCTTGGTATATACCAGCCATGTATAATTAAGATGAATAAGACGTTCGACTGAGTGACTCTGCCCTAAATCCACAACCAGACAAGGAACAGGAAATGAAGCGAAATCACTCACTCTAAGCCTGCAAAATCTTAGTTATGCATAACCCTGATGTACATACTAAGCCATCATAGCTCACCTGAACGGATCTTTAGTTCCTTTATGAGTGTTGTGACTTGTTCGGATGAATTAATGATTTATAATTACTTTTAATTTTTCCCCAAGTTTTAATATTAATATAAATTTAAATCTTTAAAGTAATTTTTTATTTAGAAGATGTATTGTTGTTCCCTGGTGGTTTCGGTGCAGTCTCTCCTATGGTGATCATCAGTATTTTCCCTTCCTCACCCGAGTTCCTCGTTATTAGGCAGTCCCTCTTGTAGTTCCCAGTCTCCCCACAACCATAGCAGGCCTGGTTTGCTTCTACTTTGGGGACTTGGGAGATTGCTTGTGTCGGCGCCTTGCAGAAACGGGTAGTGTGCCCCTTCTTGTGGCAATTCATGCACTGCATTACCCGGTATACTCCGGTGTGGTGGTAGTTACACTTATCACACTTCGGGAGAGTTCCAGCATATCAACCGACAGGTGTTGTAGTGGCAGGTGTTGTGGCGACGTGCATAGTAACCACTTGTTGCTCCTGCGGGGGTTCCTGTGTTGTTTGCTCCTTCCTCTTGTTCCCCGACTTTCATTTATAGTCCCCTCCCTTTGATGGCTCTGGAATGGGAACCATCACGTGATGGCAGATTTCATGGTCAATGAGTCGCTAGGCCAAGCATTTGACGCTATCGAAGGTAGTTGGGTTAGTAGACAGTATATTCCCTTGAATCTAAGGAGATAACCCCCAGATGTACCTTTCTATCTTCTTACTCTCCGGGGTAACCATCTCGGGGCATAGTGCTTCCAGGTCACTAAACATGTCAGTGTAGGCTACTATATCTGAGCCAGTCGTGGTATGATCCCATAGGTCTTGCTCCAACTTTTGAATTTCACCTCTTGGCCAATATTCTTCCTTCATCGTCTCTTTCAGGTTCTCCCAACCCATCGAGTTAGCCAATGATAGGGTCAGTGACTTAACATGGCCATTCCACCATGTTAGGGCTCTGTTGGAGAAAGTGCATGCAGCAAACTTCACTTTGCTCCCTTCTGGGCACAGACAGATTTTGAAAACTGAATCTATTTTCTCGAACCACCACATTAGAGTGATGACTCCCCCAATTCCATTAAAGGATTTGCAATTTCATTTCATGAAGTCCTTGTATGAGCACTTCTGTGGGTGTCTACGGGTAACTCCGGGGTTAGTTAGGTGGGTACCGCTACCAAATCCACTAGTACCACTTGCACGGATTTGAGTTATAACAGCTGTTGCTGCAGTTGTTACCACTGCTTGGAAAGCAACAGGGTCATGTTGTGGTGCAGGGTTCTCTGTTATGTTATTAACTATGTGCCTTACAGGTCTACCGTGAGGCATCTTTTGCCAAAATGAATGCAAGATAAAATGGTGATAAGTCTATAATAGTGGTTATAAGTTGTCACACCCCAAAATCATGAACGGCGGAAATGTTCTGGGACAGAGGATGTCATGTACAGTATCACAACAATGAATAGTAGTAAACAAGCAACAAAATCATCCATTGCATTAATAATATAATTTCATACAAGTGTGTTATGTCAAGTTATATAGACACCAAAAATACATATCAAAATAAAAGATGAGTCTTGAACGAACTCCATCTTCTCAAAACCTGGCACTTGTATCTGACTACTGGTGACCTGAGAATACAAGTTATTATGAAAGCGAGTATCAGCTTTAAAGCTGGTGAGATCATAAGTATATTAGTGTCTGTGTTTGTATGAAAGCATTTTGTAATATGTTTTGTAATATGTTTTGTAAGATGTTTTGTAAAATGTTTGAACTCTCCTAGAAAACCCTATGTTTCCTACTAATTGTAGCCTTCTACCAAGGCATCTAGTATATGTGTGTGTGTCTCTTGTAAGAGTGTGTATTCTCCCAAGTCCGACTATCATTAACAAAAAATATAGTTTTTACATTACCGTGCATTGTGTGAATATTCACGAAGTGAATGTAATAGGAAAATATCATAGTACTGTAGTATTTGTAATAAGTGACTACTGTTGTACTAACTACCTTAAACGAATTCATATTTAAAGTAACATGTGATCGACCTGTATCCTACTACCGACTCTAGTAAAACGACGATGTAAGACGCCGTAAGAAATGACATTTGGCACCCGTAGACTTGCAAGTCCCACTGTGGCGAGCAACAAGGTGTTGGATAGTTAATCCAGTATAGATTTATCCGCAAACTCATACGATCCCCAATTAAGGAGATTCTGGATACAAAAACGGTCATGGCAGGTAGTGTCATGCCCCGTTTAACAGTTCACATAACTACATGAATGTATATGTAATGAATGTGCTAGCTGTATTGTGTGTTCTTTCTCTGTCTAGCCTGTATGTAATGTAATGTTCTGCATGTGCTAGCTATAATGTGTGTTCTCTCTCTATCTAGCATGTATAGTAATGTACTATGTGTACTAGCTGTATTGTGTGATCTCTCTCTATCTAGCAAGTATTGACTCATAAATGAACTGACTGATTGTATGTTTCATTATTCTAGCAATAGTTTTAGTATCTTCCTAAACTACCCATATGGTAGCTTACTAGTAATTTATGATCATGTTTGTATACCCTTGCTACCCAAAGGTATAGAACTGATTGAAGGAACTTTTATGAATATGTATGTATACATGATATACAACTAATATTTAAACGACCTTCGGACGGTAACCGATTCCCTAAAGCCACATCCAAACAAGGAAAAGGAATTAAAGCAAGGAATTAAAGCGAGTTGGCCTTCCTAAGTCTTTTAAACATTGCTTATATAACTATACATACATAGACATGCATTTGACAATATATAAGTATGAAAGAGTTTAAGTAAAAGTATTTGATAAGTAAAAGAGTTTGTAAAACAGTTTGAAGTAAAGCAGTTGGGTAACACAGTTTGAAAAGTAAGAATCCACTAGTTTGGTAGTTATTAATCACATGTGATTGATATAATAACTAGAATTGTTCAACTTATATCCCCCCCCCCATAAAAGCATTTAAAAACATTTAAAAGGTTAATTAAGGGGTATGAACTCACATGTAGCGAGTGGTATGGATGAACTAAAGAAATAGGATTGCTACGTGTCAAGTGAAGACTTGTACACACACAATGATCCTAGTTAACATATAAATACACATATATGTGTCAAATTAGTCTTTAAACAACTAATTAACAAAGTTAAGACATCCTAAGACAAGTTAAACACCTTATATAAGTGTTATAAGTGATGGGTTTTAGCCATATGAACATTCCCATGTGCACATGCAAACACTAATGCTTGGATCTAGGTTTCTCTAATTGAACATACATTGAATCCAAGACTTCTAATGGCTAATAGAGTATAATAACAATATGAAATCAGAATTAGAAGATTACCTTGAATCACTTGCTTGATCTTCTTGTCCTTGGAGCTTTAGAGTCACAATTGTCACTCCTCTAATGGCTTACAAACACCAACTAGCAAGAGGATGATTTGAGAGAGATGAGAGGGAAGAGAAAATCGGCCAGGGTTTCTTTTCTATCAAGAGTGCCGATTTCCCTTGACCTTTAGGGTCTATATATACTAGTGAGGCTCCTAGGGTTTCACCCTTAAACCCTAATTGGATAACTTAGGCCCTGAGCAATCCAATACCCTAATTGATAAGCCTTGGATGAAATCTAAGCCTATCCTAAGCCCTAGAAATCGTCCCCCCTTATCCTTAAGGGGTTTGTAGCCCAAAGTACAACTATCAATCTATTGACAGTTTATGCCCCTTTATTCTTTAAGTCCCCAAATTAATTCTTAATTAATTTACGACTTATATTAATCAAATAATAATATTATTATTCCTTATATTATTCTTATAATATATTAATAATATTACTTCTCTCATAATAAATCATCCTATCAAGTTGCTATGGTGAAGGCAACCCAAAAGGACCATGCACAACTGAGTCAAATACTTGCCTAATATAGTTGCAGCCTTAGACACTATTCCAACAGTCTCCCACTTGGATAAGTCTAGTAACTATATATACAAGTATAATCCGATTAGCAATCGTAGCTCTCAAAGACGCTGTCAAACTCTGATCTAATCAATCTTGTCCTTTAGATAAGGGATCATACAGTCCTCTGTTTAGATATCATGCTGACAATTTCTATGGAACAATTTGTCTAGCATTTGGTTTCTCGATCTCCGATTTATTTGACATAGAACTTAATCGAACACATCAATTCAGTTCTGACCAGGCCCGGCACATAAGTCAAATCAAATCATTGAGCGGCCGAGATATCGCTTTTAACCTCTTAGGATAAAAGTAACAGATAAACTTCGACTTATATGCATTTGCTTATTCATTAATCAACTATACACAACAATGAGTTTTATAACATCAAGTTACTGATGTGGTTTCGCATTATCAATGTACAACCAATTAAAAAATAACAAACCATATATCTTGGTTTTAAGACCATATTATATTATCGTCTTGCGATCACCCTTTTTATCACATTCCATAAGGTGATTCCAGCAAGCGTGGGTTTGTTTTAATGCTCAAAAGTAGTTCATAAGCACTCATGAACATTGCAGCAAACTTTTGCTATGTCTAATACCATTTAGACAATCTACACACCAATTCATGACAATCTTCATTCATACCTACTTCCAACATATGAACGATTGTGGACAATTTGAATAATTCGATTATTCTTAATAAACTTAATTATTCTGGATGTCAAAACATGCAAAGTGAAACAATAGTTAAACAATTAACATAAGACAGTAACATTACTCATAAATAATACTCTTTTATTTAATCATCAAATGTTAATTACATTTATCTATTACACGTTTCTAATACTATCTAATCTATACTAATATCATCCTTCCGCCCAATACTCCTAGCATGCTGCAAGTGCTTAACCCTACTCAGTCCCTTCGTAAGTGGATCCGCTGGGTTATCTTCTGATGATATCCTCTTCACTATGAGTTGTCCTTCTTCTACACGATGTCTAATAAAGTGATATTTTCTGTCAATATGTCGAGATCTACCATGATCCCCCGGTTCCTTGGTCAAGGCAACCGCTCCTTCATTATCACAGAAAATCTCCATGGGCTCCATTATGGCAGGTACAACTCTAAGATCACCGATGAAGTTCTTCAACCATATTGCCTCCTTCGACGCTTCGCTCGCTGCAATGTACTCTGATTCGCATGTTGAATCAGCTACGGTTTCCTGCTTGGAACTTTTCCAAGTTACTGCTCCTCCATTCAGGGTAAAGACCCAGCCCGACTGCGAATGGTAGTTGTCCCTGTCGGTCTGAAAGTTAGCATCACTATACCCTCGCACCTTCAAGTCATCACTCCCTCCGAGGACTAAGAACCATTCCTTCGTCCTCCGAAGGTACTTAAGGATATTCTTGACCGCAATCCAATGGGCTCTGCCAGGGTTCCCTTGATATCTACTAACCATGCTCAAAGCAAAGGCTACATCAGGGCGAGTACAAGTCATAGCATACATGATTGAGCCAACTGCATAAGCATATGGAACTCGGCTCATTTCAGCTATTTCAGCTTCGGTACTCGGACTTTGAGTCTTACTCAACTTGGCATTACTCTGTATCGGTAATTCTCCCTTCTTCGAGTTTTCCATCCTAAAACGTTTCAGTACTTTATCCAAGTAAGTGTTCTGACTAAGTCCTATTAGTCTCTTACTTCGTTCTCTCACTATCCTTATTCCCAAAATATAGGAAGTCTCTCCGAGATCCTTCATAGCGAAGCACTTGCCGAGCCAGGACTTAAGCTCCTGCAGAGTCGGAACGTCGTTTCCTATGAGTAGTATGTCTTCGACATTCAAAACAAGGAAGCTTACTATACTCCCACTGGCTTTGACATATACACATGATTCATCTTCGCTTGGTACAAATCCAAACTCTTTGACTTTCTCATCAAAGCAAAGATTCCATCTGCGAGATGCATGCTTAAATCCATAAATGGACTTCTCAAGCTTACACACTCTATTCGGATGCTTCGGATCCACAAACCCCTCTGACTGAGCAATGTAAACATCCTCAGCCAACTTCCCATTACGGAAAGCGGTCTTGACATCCATTTGCCAAATCTCATAATCATGAAATGCGGCAATTTCTAGCATCACCCTAATAGATTTTATCTTCGCAACTAGTGAGAAGGTTTCAACATAGTCAACTCCGGGAGTTTGAGTAAAGCCCTTCGCAACCAATCGCGCCTTATATGTGTGTACATTTCCATCCACTTCGGTCTTCTTCTTGAAGATCCATTTGCACCCAACGGTCTTACGTCCGGGCACATTATCAACTAAATTCCAAACTTGGTTGTCACACATGGACTGGATCTCGCTGTCCATTGCCTCTTTCCATTTTGCAGACTTCGGGCTTGCCATGGCTTCCTTATAGCTATTAGGTTCATCAAGGTTTGTTAGTGTACCATCACTAATATACGTTTCCCCTTCGGTAGTAATACGAAAACCATAAAACTAGGGTTGAACTCTAACTCTTTCGGAACGTCTAAGAGGTAATGACTCGTCAATCGGTTCAATCGGAGTTTCCTCCTCAGGTTGAGTGCCAGCGGTAGAGGTTCCTTCATCAATCGACTCTTGAATCTCTTCAAGCTCGATTCGCCTCCCACTGTCTCCTTGGCTTATGATTTCTCGCTCTCGGAAAACTCCTCTCCTCGCAACGAAGAAAACATTGTCCTTCGGTCTATAGAAGAGATATCCAAAGGATTTTTGCGGGTAGCCGATGAAAATACATCGCTCACTACGAGGTTCGACCTTGTCGTGAGTATCTCGTCTTACGAAAGCCTTGCAACCCCAAACCTTCACATGTGCTAACGAGGGAGCTTTCCCTGTCCACATCTCGTGAGGTGTTTTGGCAACCTTCTTAGTAGGGACTCGGTTAAGGATATGGGCGGCAGTCTCTAAGGCATACCCCCAAAAAGATATAGGTAGTGAAGCACGACTCATCATAGAGCGAACCATGTCTAACAAGGTTCGATTACGCCTTTCCGCCACACCATTCAACTGCGGTGTCCTAGGTGGCGTCAATTGTGAAACTATTCCACACTCCTTGAGATAGTCGTGGAATTCAAGACTTAGGTACTCTCCTCCTCGATCGGATCGAAGCATCTTGATTTTCCTGCCCAATTGATTCTCCACTTCATTGTTGAACTCTTTGAACTTTTCAAACGTTTCTGACTTTTGCTTGATTAAGTAGATGTACCCATATCTACTATAGTCATCGGTAAAAGTCACATAGAAGCGGTTTCCATCCTTCGTGGTTGATCTAAATGGTCCACATACATCAGTATGTATGAGGTCCAATAGACCCTCACCCCTCTCACATGTACTAGTGAAGGGTGACTTAGTCATCTTTCCAAGCAAACAAGACTCGCATGTGTCATCTTCCCTAAGGTAGAATGACTCCAACACTCCATCCTTTTGGAGTTAGGTTATGCACTTCTTGTTGACATGTCCAATACGATAATGCCACAAGGATGCTCTATCCATACCATTTGAAGAATCCATGCATAAAACATCATTTCCTAAATTATTTACAATCATAACAGTTTCATAAATTCCATTACATGGTATTGCTTCAAAGTATAAGACACCATTTAGATAAGCAAGAATAGAACCATTCTCATTATTAAAAGAAAATCTAAAACCTTGTCTAAACAAACCATGAAATGAAATGATGTTTCTTGCCATTTCTGGCGAATAGCAACAATTGTTCAAATCTAAACATAAACCATTCCTAAGCACTAAACAATACACTCCAATCTTGGTCACAGGCGATGATCTTTTGTTCCCCATGATTAGATTTATTCTTCCATGCTCCACATCCCTATTTCTTCTTAGTCCCTGCAATTCAGAACAAATGTGGTAACCACAACCGGTATCAAGGACCCAAGAAATAGCATGAGATGAATCATTAGATTTAATTGTGTATATACCTACGAAAAACGGCTTGATCTTTCCTTCCCTGATGGCTTGCAGGTAGTCTGGGCAGCTTCTCTTCCAATGCCCTATTTTATGGAAATGATGGCACTCTGCCTCTTTTGGGTTAGGGTTAGGCTTAGCGGGATCAACTTTGGTCCCACTAGAAGAGGAACCATCTCGGGACTTTCCCTTGCGGTGGCTCTTAGACGGATCCTTTCTCTTCTTGCCTCTTCCTTGCCTAATGGCCAAAACAAGAGCAGCGGGTGGATTGGGAGTGGGTGCAACAGACTTGTCCTTGAGGTTGCTTTCAGCAACCCTAAGGAGACCTTGGTGCTTGCTTAGGGTGACCTCCTCCTTGTTCATGTGGTAGGTCATCCTAAATTGATTGTAACACGTAGGCAAGGAATGAAGCACCATGTCAATTGCAAAGTCTTCCCCAAAGTCAACATTCAACTTGCGAAGACGATCGACATACCTTTGCATCTTTTTCAGGTGCACGGTTAGAGATTCTCCATGACCCATTTTGGCGGAGATCATGTTAGTGAAGATCTCGTAACGTTCCTGCCTCGCATTTTGATGGTATCTCTCCAACAAGTCTTGGTGCATTTCGTACGGATACATGTCCTCATAGGACTTTTGGAATTCGGCGTTCATTGTGGCTATCATGATGCAATGAACCTTCATTGCATCACGTTCATGAGTCTCAAAAGCAATCATTTCAGCCGGACTAGCAATTTCTGGGTTGATTTTCTCGAGCTTCTCATCGAGGACATACTCCTTGTCCCCGTAGCGAGAAATTGTGAGAATGTATCTTATCCATTCGCTAATGTTTTTTCCATCGAAAGTCACCTTTTGGCAAAGTCTCATTAATGTGAACGAACTAGCAACAGCGTTGTTCGTTTTCGACATCTACAAATAGAAAGGACAAAGATAGATTAGAATTTGAATCCCTAATTATCACCCAATAAGAAAAATTAGGGTTAGGATCCAACAACAATATTTACATATTAGAAAAGGGATGTCGTAATCTAACATGCAAACAATTTGAAGGTAAGTGAAAGACGATTCACTAATTCTCCATCACGAAAACATAACTTTAAGTTCTAAATGTATTGAGAGTTCCTAGGTTTGGATGAGATTCATTCAAACTTTTCAATGGCATCTTTAAATCTCGATATGCCCCTCTCGTTTGTGACTGGGATACCGAGGATCACAAAGTGGGTGTGAATTACCATGCAAATTCACATGGTGCCTTCATTGTAACAATCACCTATTCGATGTGCCGGTAAACCACACACGCTCCATCGAACTATGATAAACAATGAATCACCCTTTGCCACCTTTGCTTAGAACCAATTAGTGTGCTGGTAAACCACACACGCTCCACTAACTTCTTAGCAAGGGTGCCAAGTGTAATTTCATGGGATTGCATCAATTCACTTTTCCTAAAGTAACTAGGATTGGGAAATTTTGAAAAACAAGTAGTTACTTTGTATTTCATATTATACTTTTAATGAAGAGATGAGGTTGCCCTATCCTACCCGTTCGGCTAACAACCCTCCACCGATCAACAAAGCGGTGGGTGTGAGTGTACACCCATTAAGCGCCATTTTATAGGCAGCAACCTTATACCCACCTTATAGACCGGCTTCGTGAATGAGGCCTACTAACGGTAAGACTAGCATTTTTAATTATACATATACATACATACATATATATATATATATATATATATATATATATATATATATATTAATCTTGTAATATTATATTAGTATAGGGTTGAATTTTAAACTTGTAAAATTCTAGGGTTTGAAATATAAATTGTCTTAATTAAACTTTTAATCACAAAACATATATTTCAAAACTTGAGGGCAAGTTTTAAACTTTTCAAAACATAGGGGATCAAATAACAAATAATCTAAATTAACATTTAATCACATAATTATCCATATTTGATTTATTTAGTAATTTCTTGCAAAACAATTTATCAATTTAATCAAAATAATTAATCAATTATCACATAAGGAAACAAATATTTTATTAATTGATAAATATCTTCAATTAGATCAAGAATATACTCATATATATCATAAAATCGGATTTATATTGATCTAATATGATAAAGGCAAGTATCTCAAAGATAAACAACAAGAAATCCCGATATTTGCTCATCCTGACGCTTGGACTCGCCGAGTACCACAATGGACTCGTCGAGTCTAGCCTACTCGCCGAGTCCACTATGGGACTCGCCGAGTGCATCAGGCAGAAACACAAAATTTGAATTTTGAAGGCATCAAACAAGCAACAAATGCATCAATTCAGTAGAAACCAATGTAGGCTTTGAAACCATTGATGGGTTTTAGCCATATGAACATTCCTATGTGCACATGCAAACCCTAATGCTTGGATCTAGGTTTCTCTAATTGAACATACATTCAATCCAAGACTTCTAACGGCTAATAGATTATAATAACAATATGAAATCAGAATTAGAAGATTACCTTGAATCACTTGCTTGATCTTCTTGTCCTTGGAGCTTTAGAGTCACAATTGTCACTCCTCTAATGGCTTACAAACACCAAGTAGCAAGAGGATGATTTGAGAGAGAGGAGAGGGAAGAGAAAATCGGCCAGGGTTTCTTTTCTATCAAGAGTGTCGATTTCCCTTGACCTTTAGGGTCTATATATACTAGTGAGGCTCCTAGGGTTTCACCCTTAAACCCTAATTGGATAACTTAGGCCCTAAGCAATCCAATACCCTAATTGATAAGCCTTGGACGAAATCTAAGCCTATCCTAAGCCCTAGAAATCATCCCCCCTTATCCTTAATGGATTTATAGCCCAAAGTACAACTATCAATCAATTGAAAGTTTATGCCCCTTTATTCTTTAAGTCGCCAAATTAATTCTTAATTAATTTACGACTTATATTAATCAAATAATAATATTATTATTCCTTATATTATTCTTATAATATATTAATAATATTCCTTCTCTCATAATAAATCATCCTATCAAGTTGCTATGGTGAAGGCAACCCAAAAGGACCACGCACAACCGAGTCAAATACTTGCCTAATATAGTTGCAGCCTTAGACACTATTCCAACAATAAGTCCCAAGGATTGCATCTAAGTGTTGTAGGACAAAGCTATTGGGTTTAGGGTTCAAAAGAACCCCTTTCTTGAGTTTACGGTTTTATGACCTCAACTCATTGAGTTTATGGTCGTAAACCCTTGAGTTTACGGCCGTAAGCTCATACTCCTTTGACCATTTGTTTATTTGAAGGTTTACAAGTCCTTAGAAGCATTTCTACTTGATGTATAAGCCTAAGGAAGAAGTTAGGGCACCATTTCCCTCCTTTGAGGAGTTTACGGCCCTAAGACCATTTCCCTTTGGGTTTATGGTCGTAAACCCCTATGGAATATGGTATTTGGTGTTTTCAAGTCCTTCACATATCAATGAAGGGATCCATGATAGTTACTAAGGAATAGGAAGGGGCTAGGGTCACTTTGGCCCCTAAAGAAGGGTTTACGGTCCAAGGTGTTCTTGGACCATAAACACCTTTGATCTTTGTGTTTCCTTGTGTTTTCTTGATGTAAAGAAGTATAACAAGCTCTATGATAATCTAGGATAGAAGTACTTACAATATAGAAGCTTGAAATGAGCTAAAAGTCCAAGAACACTAGTGTGTGTTCTTGGTGTTCTTGGTGAAACTTGAAGAATCAACCTTTTTGAACAATTTCATAGATGGATGTGTGTTAAAACACTAGATTAGGTGATATACTAACTTGAAAGAGCTAGAAACACTTACTAGATTGAAGATTTTGAAGAAAACTTGGATGATACTTGAGAGAGTTTGAGATTTGTTCTTGAAAAGGTGGAAAAATGGTATAAATGACTAAGTGTCACTTATATACCCCCTTCCTTGGGGTTTACGGCCGTAAACACCATTGTTTAGGCCGCAAACTCCAATATTTTGATGTGTCGGGACTTTATTGTTGCACAATAAACCCTAGTGCATCCTCTCTCCTGATATCTCCTAAAGTTTTAATCCTAAAATACTCAAACTTATTCTAAAAAGTCTGAAAATTAAGAGTAACTGTTCTGACTTCTATTGACTTGATATGTTGTACAGAATAGAAATTGCGGGTTGTCACATCATCCCCTCCTTAGAAGGAATTTCGTCCCGAAATTAGAGTTTAAGAAAATAAGTAGTTACAAATAACTAAGTAAAAAGACGAGGATATTTCAGTTTCATCTGATCCTCACGCTCCCAAGTGAATTCAGGTCCAGCGAACCTTCACTATCGGGATACGGCTTTGTTTCGTTTGCTTGACCTCCCGGTCCGTGATCTCTACTGGTTCTTCCACGAAGTTGAGGCACTCGTTGATCTTGATCTCGTCGAGTGGGATTACAAGAGTCTCGTCGGACAGACACTTTTTCAAGTTCAATACGTGGAAGGTAGAATGTACGTTACTGAGTTTGCACGGTAAGTTAAGTTTGTAAGCTACAGGGCCGATTCTTGTGAGAATCTCAAAAGGCCCGATGTACCTTGGATTTAGATTTCCACGCTTTCTGTAGCGTATCAAGCCCTTCCAGGGTGAGACCTTCAATAGAACACGGTCACCCACCTCGAATTCCAACGGTTTCCTACGTTTATCAGCATAGCTTTTATGTCGGTCTCTGGAGGCTTTCAATCGTTCACGGATTTGAACGATCTTCTCCGTCGTTTCCCGTATGATCTCCGGACCTGTGAGAGTGCTGTCAGGAACTCGTCCTTTAACTAACTGGGTATCACCCACCTCAGCCCAACACAGAGGGGAGCTGCACTTTGGGCCATAGAGGGCCTCGAATGGAGTACCCTTTATGCTCGTGTGATAACTGTTGTTGTAGGAAAACTCGACAAGGGGTAAATGAGTATCCCATGCTTTCCAAAAGTCGATCACACAGGCTCGCAACATATCTTCCAAGGTTTGGATAGTTCTCTCACTTTTCCCATCGGTCTATGGATGGTAGGTGATATGTGTGAAACAAACTAGTTTTAAACCTACTTTTAATTATAAAATAAACACACAAAGGCAGTGGACCTATCAATTGTGGTAAAGCTAAATAAGTAGGGTATTGAACACAGGGAACGGTAAATTAAAACAAAAAACTAATTTTCTCTAAACTTAAATAATAAAAGGGGTTTTCTCTAGTTTTACAAGACTAGAAACTTACTAACTATTACTTAGACTAAAAACTAGAAAAGCAAAGATTCAACTAAATTCAATGACGAAGGGAACTTCTGTTTAGTTCAACTCAATTGATCCTATGGTTGATATTATGGTAATAGAGCAATGGATTAATTCTTCTATTGGCTATCGATTCAAGTGATTAGATTCATGTTTGCTGCACTAATTCTTAGAGAACAAACTAACTCAAACAGTGGCCAGTTGTCTAATTTAATTTAATTCACTAGATTATTTATTCGGGTTAATTTAGACTTGTAATAGCTAACTAATTTGGTCCTTTAGTTAACCTCTTGTTGATGGTCATCACACAAGCTCACACATGAATTTACCTATTTTTCTATTAATTCTAGTTTCACAGTCGCTAATCCTAGTCATATAATAGAGTGGTCACATAAGTTATATGAGGTAACAATTAAGAGATGTTCATGCAGCTTAATTATCTTCCTATTAACAAAAAAATAGTTATCATTCACACGTAAGGTTCTTTAACAAGCTAGAATCACCAAAATCACCAATATTAAATTAATCCTACCGTAAATCAAACCATAGTATCAATATTGTCTTCCCAAACAGAAGTTTAAAGGTTTTAGCTCATGATTGAGGTAATTAACAGCACAAAAAGGAAATCTAAAAGTCTAAACATGATGAAGAGAAATAGATTAAAGTAAGAATGATGTAAATTTGCCTCAAATCTCCTTTGGAGTTGGTTTTACGGTTGTATCTTCGTTCTCTAGATCTCTCCTGACTCTAATTCGCAGCTTGCTCCTCCCCAAGGGTTCCAGAATTCCTTGTGTCGATCTGGAAAGCTGTTTTTATACATTCGAACCGACTTGCCGAGTCCATGACCGACTTGTTGAGTCTATCACTTAGTTCCCGTGCACGATAAGTCAGAGAGTCCTTATCTTCTCGATTCTTCGATGCGACTCTCCGAGTAGTCGACCCTACTTGCCGAGTACCTTGTATTTTTAGCATTTTTCTTCTTTGTTCAACTCCCGAGCTCCCAACAGCTTCTCCTGCTTCCTTTTACTCCCGAGCTTCGCTTTTGGACTGAAAACACAATTCAAACACTTTTAAGTATCTTTTGTCCATGATATGCAATAAATTAGCTAAAAAATGAAAAAAAAAAAAATATATATATATATATATATATATATATATATATATATATATATATATATATATATATATATATTTAATATAACGCTAAATATGCAACTATCAAAATACCCCACACTTGACTTTTGCTTGCCCCCAAGAAAAACTGAATTTTAGCACATTAGAATCACATAGGACAACTCCAATCCAACCCAGCCATTACGCCAAGACCGCAACGCGTGCATTTGTGTCTAAAATTTCCCTAAAACCTCCCACTATTCCAAATACTTACAATCCTCATAAACATTCCCCCACTTATCCCGAACAATGTTGATTTTATACATCCCCCCGAATCCATCTGCAGAAAACCTCCTATCCTCAAGGTATTTTTGGTTGAGCAACCCAAGCATACATAATCTAGAATTACAATTTATGATACCACTATGGAGCTCTTTTGAATTCTTCACTTCCTTGATAATTTGATCTTTGATTTCTTTGAATTCACCACCTTGTTTGATTTGATTTTTGGTATCTTCAATTTTTGAACTTTTGGAATTTTAATCTTTTGATCTTCACTTTAGTTGCTCCAAAATTCTTACAACTTTCCTTGAAATTCTCTCTCTTTTTTTTACATGTACCTCACTTTTTCTCACTCAAAACCCTACATGCTTAAGCAGGAGCGCTCAACTTCAACCTTTATTAGCTAAAATAATAATTTTCCTGGATACATTTCCGGTACACGATGCTAAACATATTGCATCCTTCGGGCTAAGCGAGGTCGTGTTTTTGTCCCATGATTTCACTGGAATAAGGAAGCCACAAATGCACTAGAACGTATATAGGCTCAACTAAACATTGGGATCTTCATGCAATCATCAACATAATTCTAACATGAAATCCTAATTTAGTTTTTACCAAAATTTTCTAAATTAAGTCCTAAGAAACATTTTTGGTATGCAAAAATTTAAAAATTTTAAAGTTAACCTAAATTAGGACATTAAGATTCTAAATTTACTAAGATGAAATCAACCCCTACCCCACACTTAATTTATGCAATGTCCCCATTGCATGTATTGCATGAAAAGAAAATATAGAGGGAATTGGAACAAACTCCCATGGGGTAGCAGTTGATAGGCTGATCATCTTCTATTAAGCTCCTACTTCAATCGACTTTAGCCATGGGAACAGCTCATCCATGTCTTGGGCATCAAATCGCATGTGGGTAGCCTCAAATGTGCAGGAAAAATACTGTAAAATCTTCAGGAATTGATTGCAAAGAATAAGTAGTCAAGTGGTGTAGCTATCATCATCAAGTCAGCAGCCCTTGTGGTAGATGAATGAAGGACTCGTCGAGTCATATATTCGACTCGTCAATTAATAGTGCGAAATTTTTGAAATCGTGAAAATGTATTGTGGCTCGTCGAGTAGGTTAACTGCACTCGGCGAGTCATCGTTGGGTGAAAAATAATTAACTCTATCCTGAATCCAGCTTCTAGTGGACTTCAAAACTTCCCATAGCTTCAGTAAACGTTCACTCATAAACCCTTTCGGACCGGACTCAATACGTCGACCTTTCTTGACTCGTTTCCATGTTTTTCTCACATACTCTAGACTCCGTATGCAAGCATTTCCTAAACCAAATTCTGAAATAAACCAAGGCAAATAGTGTTGGGTTTTGAGCATTCTAACACTCCTAAGTGTACATGCAACCCTAAATACCTTGGATCTATGTTTTCTCTATTATACATGCAAATAAGAATACCCAAGGTATCATCCTAATCTATCATACAAAACATGAATATAACAAGATAGAATACATACCTCTTTGATGTAGAAAGTCTTCATGAAGCTTGAGTGCCTAGCCCCAATAGTGTGGAAGCCTCAAATGGAATCACAGTTATCAAAACACTTAGAATAACTTGAGAGAGTTCTACACTTCATGAAATCGGCTAGCCCTCTCTAGAATAATCCTAGTGGCCGATTTTTGTCAAGAATAAGATCATTATATAGTGTTACAATTAGGGTAAATCCTTAATTGTCATGACTTTCCATTTCCTTGGATCCATGGGTTCAAATACACCATGGAGCACCCATGGACCATCCTATGGGTTTTAGCCCAACTTGATTATCCATGGAGCATTAGCCCACTATATAAGTATGGATGATTTACACAATCAACTCATATATTTAATTAGTCTTCTTTTGATCACTTAATTAATCCTAGATTAATTCTTGATCAATACTAATTAAACAATCTTATTATTCTTATTATTAATATACTAGAACTTATAATATATTAATAACCATAAGTGTCTTATTTCTCTCATTATAGTCTATCTAAGTGCATGAAGGTTTGCAACCCAAATGGACCATGCCGGGTCGGGTCAAGTCTTACCAATTATAGTTATGGACTTAGACATTAATCCAACAGTCTCCCACTTGGATAAGTCTAAAACTATTATTGCGTATGACTTCAGGAACCAACCGACAATCGTAGCTCTCAAAAGCTTCTGTCGAACTCTGACCTTGTAGATGAACTCTGATCTTGTCAATGACTTGTCCATTAGATAAGGGATCATATAATCCTCTGTTCTCATGATATCAGCCGGACAAATACATGGAACAACGTCGTACTTATTGTCCAGCAGTTTGTTTCCCGATTTTCGATTTGTTTGACAAAGAACTTAATCGAACACATCAATTCAGTTCCGACCGGCCGGTACATAGGTCACAACAAAATCATCGAGGGGCCCAGATATCGCTTCTATTTCTAGAAGGAACAGATAAACTTCGACTCATATGCTTGTTCTACTACTTGTTGAATTGTACACAAAGGCACGTTTTATAACATCAAGTTACTGATGCGTTTACGTGCAATCAATGCACAACCAACTCATAGGTAACAACTCATATCTCTAGGTTTGAAGATTTATATGATATTATCGTCTCACGATCACTCGAGATAAATTCCATGAAGTGATACAAGTGAGCGTGGGTTTATTCCAATACTCATAACTTATGAGTACTCATGAATGTTGTAGCAACCATTGCCATGACTAAACTCATTTAGCCATCTACAAACCCGATTCATGACAGTCTTGATTCATACCTACTTCCAACATATGAACGACTGTGGAGTGTTTAAATAACTTAGTCATCCGGAAAGAATAACCTAGCTATTTTGGAAGTCAAAACATGCAAAGTGAAATACAATAATAATCGAATCTAATATGGTCTCAGAACCCTTTTGAATATAAATAAAACCACTTTTTATTTATCACCATATTGATTACACATTATTCAATGTTTCAAATAATCATCTTAAGACTTGAATAAAAACAACAGTCGTCCCATGCTCCTAGCATGTACACTTTGTTTTTCTAAACAATAGTTATGCCATACCCCAAGTATGCACACTATGTTTGTCTATGATCCTTACATTGTGATGTAGATCAATTGAACATGATTCCAATGATACTCATTTCACAATCCCAAATCCTTATTGTAAATGCAAGAATTCCAAATTTATGTCATTTACTGAAATCTGTTAGATTCTAAACTTATATGCATTGATCCTCTTGTAATGATTATGCACAAAGTCAGAAAGACTTGACAACAACCATTACAGAGCATTCCAAAGGAGATCAGCTCCTTGGGAACATCCTTTTTGCATTAAGTTTCCTAATCTTACATAGATTGAATCACTTCCACCTATGGAGACATTTCCATAGTCCTATTTGACTATCACTTCCGAACAAGAATTACCTCTTTTCAGAAAATGTCGATATGGTCCTACCAAAATTAACACTAGACTTCCAAATGTCCCTGAGCAACCAATCTTTGGCGAACCTCAGATTGTCCTCGACAATTGCTTAATCACTTTAGTCATATCCAGTTCTAGACTTTTCCCTTCTAAATGCCTTAAGCATTTGGAAAATTTAGAAAGGATGAATATTATAGCACATGAAATCGATCCTATATCCGAAGCATATGGGATACTATTCATGATGTTTGACATAAAGACATGACACTAGACCAGTCTTTTGCTACAATATTTTTTATTTGCCATGTTTTCAAAATTTAACTATGAAGAGGGATGCTGTAATCATAATCGAATTTTGAAAATGCAATATATATAGAATTTCTTCAAGTTGAACCATTCCAACACAAAATTCACATATATTCTTGACTAAAGATGATTAAAATCTCAATCTAAGCTTTAGAATTGACATGAAGTATAATTTCCTCTCCCTTAATTATAGCAAAACAACTTTTCAACCCCTGCAACTTCACGGATTGAAACTTTGTTTTCTATAATTAACATTGCTAGCTTGCAATACTAATCATAATAGTCATGCTCCCATTAACATGATGATTATCAGCATAACACTTATGCTCCCACTAGCTCTGACACATTTCCAGAAATCTGTTGGACTTCTGAAATTTAGATTCATACACCCTTTCTTAGATAGCTCACATGTGTGTCTAAACAATTTTCAGAACTATGAAAAGGGATGCCGTAATCATAGTCTCAATTGCTTAGGCATTTGCCATTTCTCACAAGTCCATGTTAGTGTGCCGGTTAACCACACGCGCTCCACTAATGAGTTTTGAAAATGCAAATGACACAATTGATATCTACTTAAAATCTATTTAGTGAAAGCATTTCCTCACCATCATTTTCATGAATCGGAGAGAAACCTTATGACACTTAGATTTAATAGTGTATGAGTTCCTATCCATGCGAATTTGTCAAAACCATAATCACAAGATAAGGTTAGTGACAAATTCAGCCCTACATGGATTAAACTTATTCAATCTTAGTTTCTTGTCACCTTGGTAACACAAGGCCCACCAATGCTTCCAAGTTGAACTCTGATAACTCACATGTAAATTCAACTTATTTGAAGTAGGTACAGAAATAAGAATTATGTCAACACGATAGGTTGAAAACCTTAAGTCGTGTGCTAGTGATAAATTACAGGTTTTACTCTTGATTAAATCTTGAAACTCTTTCAGGATCTTTAAGGCTCCCACTGTCCCCTTGACATATAAGTTTTCCTAGTCAAGAACCATTCCTTGATAAAACAAATATTCAAGGGATAGTGCGGATTCTTATCAAGACTAACACTTCACACAATTGGTCTTAGTTGGTCTTTGTCTCATCCAAGAGATCACAACTTACCAATCTCAAATGTACAAGAGTAGAAAACATTTTACTCTTACATTTGATAAGTGTTTTAAACCTTCTTTAAGACATGTCACTCAAATTACAATCTTGGAGTATGACTCCAAGACTTGTATTGGAACGAAGTATGATTCATCTTCTTGATTTAACCATTTCAACAATTTCAAGATCCCTTCTTCTTAGTCATAAGAATGCACTAAGACTTTCTTAGAGAACAAATTTTGATATGGTTTCTTAATCATTAAGATGATCACAAAGCTGATACTAAAGTACTCTCCCGTCCTTTCAGATTTGAGAAACTTTTATCTTTCTGCCTAATTTGATTCTTCTTATTCGTTTTCCAATGTTACAAAATTATACTTAACCTTATAAGTATAATCATATTTACTAATCTTTAGTAAATCATGACAAATCAATCTTTGTGGTGGACCTTGACCAGCGCACACCCAGTGTACCTAATTCCTTAGTCCTTCAATTGACTCACATATACATGTGATCAAAGAATTAGTCTTAATTTTTCAAAGATGAAAATTCTCATTCATCATACAATACAACTTGTATGATTCCAAGTTTCTGTCCAATTGAAACTTGGGTGATGAAAAACTTTCTTCATTTGGTAAATTCAGACACTACCACAAATGAAAGAATCAAATCCACTTTCCAATATTGCTATTACTGGAAACATATAAGCAACAATTTTCCACCGATGCCATTGTAAGGATATTTTTAAAATAAATAAAATTAAAACCTTTTTTTCTTTTATTTTAAAACTTTGCGGAAAAACTTATCCTTACAATCCACATGAAAACCTTGTTGTTATCTATTCACAAGCAATATATTATAACTCTTAAGCAACAGCTCAAAATTCTGATTACCGAACCATGCGATCGAAACCCATCTTCGCAATCAGAATCAGCATATACTTACTTTAAGCTTCCTATCTTTTCTTTGATTCTTAAAAGACATCAGCATGTGACCCATTCACATTATGTAATAAGAATCTCCAAATAGGAACTTAACAGAGTTATACAGTGTATTTTACCCGAAGTAGAGTCAAACCTCTTGACTTGATCAACCTTATGACCTTTCAGGTAAATAGGGCAGCTTCGCAACCAATGCCCCTCTCTTTGGCAATATAAACATATTGAGACCCTTTGATAATGGCACATGAGACTATTTCAGACTTAGCCTTTCTCTTTACCATTTGGTCAACCGAGTTGACTATGGCCGATCCCTTTCCATTGGGAAGAGAAATGCTTTTCTAGATATCCAATGCTACCATTGCCAATGTCCATTTAAGGTTTGGGAAGTTGATCTTCTAACAAAATTTGCTTTACTAGTGTTCCAAATCATTGCTGATTCCACAACACAAAACAAATAGATAAGATCATTAAGGCTCGTGTCATAGTCTGTCTTATAGTAGTCCCAAAGTGACCCGCTATGTTACTAAGAAAGTGATTGAACATCCAACTTTCACGAGACTTTGACACCCAACTCTCCCGTCTTGTCAATATGTGACTACATCTCCAAGATGTGACCACACCAAGACCTTAACTTGCCAATAGGGCTTGAGTGACTTTAAACTTTTCAAGAACTTGTGGGTGAGGGAGAATAATTGGAGGAGATAAAGGAAGTGAAGCATGATGTTGAGGAACATCATCTTCAAGAGATTTGGGAAGATCATAAATGTCTAAACCAGACATGTTTTGGGAGATATTCAAGATAGTTGATTTAAAGTCCTTAATATGACACCCAATATGAAATATTAAGGCTAGGACCCAACAAACTATTTTATAACTTAGAAGAGGGATGCCGTAATCCAAGCTATAAAATATTTGAAGGTAGGCGAATGACGATTCACCAATTTCCACCATGAAAAACGAAATAATTTATTAGGTTTTAATTGGATTTGAAATTCCTAGATCTTTTGAGATTCATTGAACTTTTCAATGGCATGTTTCAATCTCGAGTGTGCCCTCTCAAATTTTGTGACTGGGATGCCGAGGATCACAAAACAAGGTGTGAATAACCATACCAATTCACTTGGTATCCTTAATATTATCACCTAATCAATGTGCCGGTTAACCACACACGCTCCATTGATCTATGACAAACATTAAGTCACCCTTCGTGGTCCTTACTAGTCCAAGTTAGTGTGCCGGTTAACCACACACGCTCCACCAACGACTTGGTAAGGTACAAAGTGTGAATTCCATGGGTTAGCACCAAATTCACATTTTTCCTAAAGTAACTAAGATTGGGAATTATTAAGATTTTAGTTACTTTAGTATTTATCATTAATACTTTTAATGAAGGGAGAATTTAAAGTCATTGTCCTACCCGTTCGGCTAACGACCCTCCACCAGTCAAGCAAGCGGTGGGTGAGAGTAGACACCCATTAAGTCGCCATTTTATAGGCAACAACCTTATACCCACCTTATAGACCGGCTTCGTGAATGAGGCCTACTAACGGTAAAACGACTTGTTCTTATACATATATATAATAATTAACCATTAATGTTATAAATAGTATAAGTGTTGAATTTTAACTTTTTTTAAAATTCTAAGGGCTAACTTGGAATTAAAGTATTCATAAGTGAAAACTTTTCAAATTCCAAAACTTGAGGGCAAGTTTTGAAACTATTCAAAACTAATTAATTCCATAACTTATGTGTTTAAAGTAGTTTTAATCCAAAAAACTCTTCAAGTTCCATAACTTATGGAAGACTTTAAACTAATAAAAGAATTAATCTTTTCTTTATTTTTATAACTTATGGAATTAATTAAGGTTACACTTTATTTATTTATTTATTTATTAATGAAGTGACTCTTGAATTTCCATAACTTGAGGACAAGTTATGGAGTCATAAAAAAAAATTCAATGACACAAGACTCTTCATTTTGTAACCATTACCAACTTTTATGAGTTTTATGAGTCTTTAAAGTGACTCTTCATGTAACTTGAGGACAAGTTACACAAACACATTTTGTACTCAACTCTTAGATTAAAATGGATTGAAAACAACTATTTCAATTAACTTTTCTATTAATCTAAGCAACTCATAAGAACAAGATAATTCATATCAAACTTCTTCATGTAATTAGTCTAAACCTTAAACTAATACAAAACATGAATCTATTGACAATTATCTTTGAAAATGGATTAGCATGAACATTACCACATTAAAAACAAGTTTATAAGTTCAAAAACAACGTAGGGTAATGTTCCTAGTCCATTTCTAGCCAAAAACCTCGAAAATATGCTGTCTGGGGTCCAACTCGTCGAGTGCATGAACATAACTCGGCGAGTTGGATGAATTTTGCCTTGGACTCGTCGAGTCCCTTCATGGACTCGGCGAGTCTGCTGGGCTGACAGCATCACAACTCGATTTTTCAGCTCCATTTGCAAGTATAACAAGAAAACATGCCTAGGCTCTGATACCACTGTTGGGTTTTGAGCATTCTAACACTCCTAAGTGTACATGCAACCCTAAATACCTTGGATCTATGTTTTCTCTATTATACATGCAAATAAGAATACCCAAGGTATCATCCTAATCTATCATACAAAACATGAATATAACAAGATAGAATACATACCTCTTTGATGTAGAAAGTCTTCATGAAGCTTAAGTGCCTAGCCCCAATAGTGTGGAAGCCTCAAATGGAATCACAGTTATCAAAACACTTAGAATAACTTGAGAGAGTTCTACACTTCATGAAATCGGCTAGCCCTCTCTAGAATAATCCTAGTGGCCGATTTTTGTCAAGAATAAGATCATTATATAGTGTTACAATTAGGGTAAATCCTTAATTGTCATGACTTTCCATTTCCTTGGATCCATGGGTTCAAATACACCATGGAGCACCCATGGACCATCCTATGGGTTTTAGCCCAACTTGATTATCCATGGAGCATTAGCCCACTATATAAGTATGGATGATTTACACAATCAACTCATATATTTAATTAGTCTTCTTTTGATCACTTAATTAATCCTAGATTAATTCTTGATCAATACTAATTAAACAATCTTATTATTCTTATTATTAATATACTAGAACTTATAATATATTAATAACCATAAGTGTCTTATTTCTCTCATTATAGTCTATCTAAGTGCATGAAGGTTTGCAACCCAAATGGACCATGCCGGGTCGGGTCAAGTCTTACCAATTATAGTTATGGACTTAGACATTAATCCAACAAATAGAACATCAAGCACATAAGAGTTTAAGTCCTAATTAAGAATTTAAAACACACCAAACAAAATAAAATAAAAAATCAAATAAAAACCGTTCTATAAGACATAAAAGAAACTAATCATCATCTTCTTCCTCATCATGGCCATGCACAGCCCCGCTCCCACCAGCTCCACTCCGCCTTGCGTTAATGACCTCGTCCCAAGAAGGAATGTAGGGGAAGTTACCCCCATCAATGTGTGGAATATGAAAATGGTCAAAAAGACACACGTGGGATTCGTTGCTAAAATTAATACCCCTCGCCATTTGGTCTTGGAGCCTCCTCATCTCGACATTGTACCAATCCATTGGTACTTCGTCATTGTCCACCGGAATCACCAGCTGTTCCTCCTCTACTTCTCGCTCACGTCTCGATCGAACCCTCCGTCCGGGTGCCTCGGGCCCGATCACCGGATCGTCATGTGGGATAGCATAATGACCTCCTCCATAATCTTCGATAATGTGTGCCCTGCGAAAAAGAATAGGTTTAAAGGAAGATGTCGGGATCTCTGTCAACAAGTTCCAAGCACCACTAGTCATTAACCCGTAAGAGTGGGCTAAACGTGTCACGAACATGCCACCATTAATTTTTGAAGTTTTGCGGTCCTTGACCGCTCCCTCCGCCAAGTATGAAGCGATGCACCATGGAATGTTGCAAAAAGTATTGGGTGTAATGATGCTCCAAAGAAAGAAAACATCAAGGTTAGAAACCTTGTCATCATCTTTCCTTTGGTTAAGGTGTTTGAAATAAGCCGGTGAATAAGGCGGTATGTAGGTGATCGTATGCTCCCTTCTTGAGCCGACTTCGGAATGTAAACTTTATTAGCAATGGTGTTCCACCAACTTGAACTTGTGATCCCATCCGGAAATGCTTTATGTCAATGCTCCAAAAATGTAAGAAATGCATCCGTGTTGACCACTTGTTGGTCATATATCCCCAATCTCCAAGCTAGTTCGACCATAGAACAATGACGAAGCCCACCCCCAAGACAAAAAGTAATACTTTCGGGGTTATAATAATCATCCACACCCTGGAAATGTATTATGGAAAAGAACTCCAAGCACAGCTCACGATAAATCGGTTCATGAATACGGAAGACACGACTCCATCCATCACATGTAATGGATACTCCATTGTGTACAAATATCTTGACAATATAAGGGGCCAACTCTTCTTCATAACAAACTCTCCCTAGCCATTCCCAATCAATTGTATTGGGAGCACATATCTCTTTTTTCTGGAGCTCCACAAGCTTCTTCTTCAACTTATTCCTTGTTGAATTTGAGTCGATTTGTGGAAAATGCAACCAAGGAAAATCTCCTTGACTTCCTCGAGAGCTTTGTCCTCGTGAAAACATGGTTCCTTCAAAACAAAGAACAAACAAACCAGAAGACATAGAAACACATTAAAACAATATCTTTCTGGGTTCCCGACTGGACTCGTCGAGTCCATGACCGACTCGGCGAGTCGGATGAACTGCGCGAGTTAGTCGATGGGTCGTGTGAAATTCGACCATAAAAACTAAAAATTTGTCCAAGGGTTTGTCCAGGGATGTCCATAAGATGTATTAGAGCAAGAACATCCATCCAAAACACCACAATTAATCCAAAATCAAAACCCTAAAAATTCACTAAACTTCAAAAACGAGTGTTCTATAAAATTGATACTTTATAACATCAAAAAATCATGACTTTAACAGAATTATTAAAGAAATTAAGTACCTTGGTTGATGAAATTCGAGAGTTTTGAAGAAAAATTGAAGAACTTGATGAGTGCTTGAGAGAGAATAAGAGTAGGCGCACGGCAAGTATGAATGGAATATGATCACATTAGGGTAAAAACCCTAGTTTTACCAGATGTAAAAAAAATTATTATTTTTTTCGGTAAATAAAATCGAATCGTCGAGTCAGGGTCAGACTCGCCGAGTCTAGTCGCGAATTGAAACTCATTTGGATTCTAAATAGACTCATCGAGTCAGGGTCAGACTCGCCGAGTCTATCGCAAACATTTCAAAAGTTATATCATTTTGTCATGTATTCATAAAAAATATTCAATCCACCCCACACTCAGACCATGCGTACTCTCAAGCAGTCATGTTTGATGATTTAGAAGATGAAAATAGAAAAAGAAAATCCTAAAAACAAAAATCAAACAAAAACTTAAACAAGAAAGATAAAAGAAAGCAAACTCTCATAACGGGTTGCCTCCCGCCAAGTGCTTCTTTTTAAGGAGTCGTTAGTTGGAATCCTTCCCATCTACGTTTCTTCATTTTCCTGCATCGGGAATGCACGCCTAATCTTTTGCGGTTTATACTTCGTCTTATAGGCATGTATCTTCCTCTTGTATACCCGTCTCAATTCTTCTCTCCTTTTCCTTGTGGCATCTTTTTCAATTGCATGCATGTTCCTTTTCCCCACCTTCTTCTTCTTCACCCCATTCTCTTGAACCCTCTTTTGTACTTCTCCTTCTTTAAACTTAATTACTTCATAATTTGTAAAAACTCGGGCTCGAGGTTTAGTTATACGTGACTCAATGAATGGGTTATCAGCATTAGCTTTCCTAACCGTTGCATTCTCCTCTTCTCCAAAACTTGCCTCCTCGTTAAGTAGAATGTCTTCATCTTCTTGCATCATTGTATCGAGGCAAGCTACTTGAACGTGTTGGAAGTCACCATACGCTTTAACAATTCCTCCTTCTGCTACTTGATCTTCTAAAGAATTAGGAAAAATCTTCATGTCCAAATCAGGAAAGAGACTGGTGACAAGAAGGTCAAGATAATCCAAATTGCTGAAATTTTCGACTGGACTCGTCGTGTCTGTCGACTCGACTCGGCGAGTCGGTGCGAATTCATCACATTCCATTGTGTTTTCTGAATCAGTTCCTTTCTGCAGCCTCTCTATCTCCTCTAAGTCTTTTTCAACATCATCATTTCCTCCAGAAGATAGTAGAAATTTACTTGGATCTTCTTCTTGTAGGAGTGCAAGTTCTTTTTGGAGTATTTCATCATCCAAATCAATGGAGGAAACTTCTTCTTTTCTTGTTTCTTCTTGCTTAATCTCCGGTATAGCTTTAAACACAGCTGACTCATCTCCTACCCTCAATGTTAGTGTGGACTCGCATACATCTATCAATGCACATGCGGTATTCAAAAATGGTCTCCCCAAAATAATTGGAATTTTGGGGTCTTCTTCCATGTCAAGCACTAAAAAGTCCACGGGGAATACAAATTTGTCCACTTTTATGAGAAGATCTTCATAAACACCTCTTGGACGAATGATTGTCTTGTCCGCCAAATGGATCTTCATATTAATAAACCTTGGCACCGGTAAATTCAGCTTCTTAAAGAAAGAAAAAGGCATTAAGCTAATACTTGCACCCGAATCAGTCAATGCTTGAGTAGCAAGTATATTTCCAAATTGGCAAGGAATCGAGATGCTTCCCGAATCGCCCTTCTTTTCTGGTAGTTCATTTAATACTAATTCCGCGACTTCTGCCATATCTTTTTTAGCAGCAAAAAGACCCTTAAGCAAGTTTAAATATTTGGGTGTTTGAAGCTTCATTTCAACAAATGGTATGTTGACTTGAAGGGCTTTAACATGTTCCATGAAAGATCTGTACGCTTTGACCTTTTCACCAGGTATGGCTCGAATTGGAAATGGCAAAGGAGGCCTGTAAGATTTTAAGGAAACAACAGATTTTTTATCAGGGCATGGACTCCTCGAGTCCATTAGAGGGACTCGGCGAGTCGGATCGGGTTTAGCTAAACTCGACTCTTCTGTCTTTTCTGCTTGCACCTTAGTTAAGACCTTCTGTGCAGGGTTCAGAGGAGTGAAAATTTCCCCATAACTAGCTATTATAGCATTCACATTCTCCATTCTCGGATTATTCTCGGTTTTACTTGGAAGTTCACCCGGTCTTCTCTCGTTCAGTTGATGTGCAAGTTGTCCTAGTTGTTTCACAATGTTGATTATAGATGCTTGCTGATTCCTAAGTATAGTCCTGGTCTCTGATATTGCAGCATCATGATCATTGTGTCTCTTCTCGGACGCGGCTATAAATCTTGTGAATATTTCTTCTAAATCGGCTCTTTTTTCCAAAACCGGTTCTTCCTTTTGATAGAAACCCATCTCTTTTTGTTTGTATTTCTCTTCCTTTGCCTTTTTGTATTCTTCATACGGGAGCCATTCCTTCTTGGGTTTCCGCCAATTCTCATCGTATCTGTCGCCACTTGAATAGAAACTTGCGCCTTTTTGTTTCCATTCTCATCCAAATCACAATCTTTAGTTAGGTGAGGTCCCCTACAATTCTCACATCCCACCCGGATAGCATGGATTGTTTGATCCATCTTCGTCATTCTTCTATCTAAACTGTCTAGTTTAGCCATCATTGCCGCCATGACATCGTTGACCATGTTCACTACCCCCCCCCCCTACTTACTTCATTTCGTGGGTTGTGGTATTCTCTAGAATGTTTAGAGAACTCTTCAATTAATTTTTTGATCACCAAGGGTGGCTTCTTTGTGAGCGGGCCTTGCAAGTCAAGTAACTGCCTTGTTGTGACATTGACTCCGTCATAGAAGATGGAGACTTCTTGTTGGCTATTAAGGTCATGGTGTGGGCAATTCCTTAGCAGGCTCTTGTACCTCTCCCAAGCTTCATATAGTGACTCTCCAGCTTGTTGTTCAAAGTTAGCAAAGGCCTTCTTCAACTTGGCTATTTTAGAACGTGGGCAAAAATGGTCAATAAATTCTTCTTTCATCTTAGCCCATGTGGTGACCGACCCAGGAGGGAGTGACTTGAGCCAATCTTTTGCAGCACCCTTGAATGTAACTGGAAGCATGCGAAGTAGCTGGGTCTCGCGAGGTACATTTGGAACATTAAAGTAATCAGCTACATCATTGACTTCATCCAAGTGCTTGTACGCATCTTCGTGGTCTTTTCCATAGAATCTCCTTTAGTTGAGCGAGTATGTGGCCCTTTAGCTCGAAAGTAGCAGTAACGGGAATTGCGGGTTGCACAAGTCCTGGGCCGGTATCCTCACGCATCCTCTTCTTCCATTCCCCTATGGGGACTTCATCGATGTTAGCCATGATAATGGCTAATTCGTCATCAAAGTTGGATTCATGCCCGGAAGTGGGGTCTTCTTCTCCTTCAGTTTCGTACTCGGTGTCCTCTTTGATCGGGTCTTCTATTGCTATAGAGGCGCTGGAAGCTCCTGATTTGCTGCAATTCTTCTTGCTGAAAACGGACTTTAGATTCTTTAGTGGCGAGTTCTTTGAAGATACAGATTCTCCAACAGATTTTCTTTTGCTCTTCCTTAGGGCGGACTCCAGGTCTTCTAGTGGAGGGACTAAAAGTGTCTCAGATCCTCGGGTCAAGAAACAACTGCAAATAAACCAAGAGAAAAACGCGTAAAAAGAACAGAAATAAAATAAAAACTAAAATTGTGAACAGCGATGGACTCGCCGAGTTGCTTCGAGTGCACTCGGCGAGTTCAAGGCAAAAACAGAAAAGTTTGACAAATTTAAAATAAAAACCAATAAATATTAAAACCTAACTTACTTACTAAATTACCTAAGAATTAACTTTGTGTAAGATAAATCTCACACAAAGGATTGATAAAAATAGAAATTAATGTTAATTTAGAACCGTTCCCTGGCAACGGCGCCAAAAACTTGATGTGTGTGAAACAAACTAGTTTTAAACCTACTTTTAATTATAAAATAAACACACAAAGGCAGTGTACCTATCAATTGTGGTAAAGCTAAATAAGTAGGGTATCGAACACAGGGAACGGTAAATTAAAACTAAAAACTAATTTTATCTAAACCTAAATAATAAAAGGGGTTTTCTCTAGTTTTACAAGACTAGAAACTTACTAACTATTACTTAGACTAAAAACTAGAAAAGCAAAGATTCAACTAAAATCAATGACGAAGGGAACTTTTGTTTAGTTCAACTCAATTGATCCTATGGTTGATATTATGGTAATAGTGCAATGGATTAATTCTTCTATTGGCTACCGATTCAAGTGATTAGATTCACGTTCGCTGCACTAATCCTTAGAGAACAAACTAACTCAAACAATGGCCAGTTGTCTAATTTAATTTAATTCACTAGATTATTTATTCGGGTTAATTTAGACTTGTAATAGCTAACTAATTTGGTCCTTTACTTAACCTCTTGTTGATGGTCATCACACAAGCTCACACATGAATTTACCTATTTTTCTATTAATTCTAGTTTCACAGTCACTAATCCTAGTCATATAATAAAGTGGTCACATAAGTTATATGAGGTAACAATTAAGAGATGTTCATGCAACTTAAATATCTTCCTATTAACAGAAAAATAGTTATCATTCACACGTAAGGTTCTTTAACAAGCTAGAATCAACAAAATCACCAATATTAAATTAATCCTACCATAAATCAAACCATAATATCAATATTGTCTCCCCAAACAGAAGTTTAAAGGTTTTAGCTCATGATTGAGGTAATTAACAGCACAAAAACGAAATCTAAAAGTCTAAACATGATGAAGAGCAATAGATTAAAGTAAGAATGATGTAAATTTGCCTCAAATCTCCTTTGGAATTGGTTTTAGTGTTGTATCTTCGTTCTCCAGATCTCTCCTGACTCTAATTCGCAGCTTGCTCCTCCCCAAAGGTTCCAGAATTCCTTGTGTCGATCTGGAAAGCTATTTTTATAGATTCGAACCGACTCGCCGAGTCCATGACCGACTCATCGAGTCTATCACTTAATTCTCGTTCACGGTTAGTCAGATAGTCCTTATCTTCTCGATTCTACAATGCGACTCGCCGAGTATCGACCCTACTCGCCGAGTACCTTGTATTTTTAGCATTTTTCTTCTTTGTTCAACTCCCGAGCTCCCAACCGCTTCTCCTGCTTCCTTTTACTCCCGAGCTTCACTTTTGGACTGAAAACACAATTCAAACACTTTTAAGTATCTTTTGTCCATGATATGCAATAAATTAGCTTTAAAATGATAAAAATCTATACTTAATATAAGGCTAAATATGCAACTATTAGTAGGCTGTACTCATGTCCAGCCTAGTTCCTAAGGAACTTTGTAACGACTGCCAGTACCTCGAATTGAATCTACTATCTCTGTCCGAGATAATGGATGAGGGAACACCGTGTAATCGTACAATCTCTCTAATGTAAGTTCTTGTAAGTTTCTCCATCTTGTCTGGTTCCTTGATAGGCAGGAAGTGTGCAGACTTGGACAATCGGTCGACGATGACCCATATGGTATCAGGTCCACCCGTTGTCGTGGGCAACTTGGTTATGAAATCCATAGTGATCCGCTCCCACTTCCGTTCCGGTATCTCAGGATGTTGTAATAGATCGGAGGGTTTCTAGTATTCGACCTTGACCTTTGCGCAAGTAAGGCATTTACTCACGAAGGTAGCAATTTATGCTTTCATGTTAGGCCACCAGTATAACTTTTTAAGATCCAAATACATCTTATCTGAACCCGGGTGCACGTAGTAACGAGTGTTGTGCACCTCTTTCATGACCAAGTCTCTGAAACCACTGAGTTTCGGGGTCCAGATCCGGTCCATGAAATAATAAGCTCCGCCACCCTTGACCTCCAAGTTCTTATCCATCCCTCTCAGGGATTCACCCGCCACATTTTCAGGCTTCAAAGCGTCGAGCTGAGCCGCCTTAATTTGTGTGGACAAGTGCGAATGGATAGTCATAGTCAATGATTTGACTCTACGACCAGAATATTCCTTCCGACTTAGGGCGTCAGCTACTACATTGGCTTTACCCGGATGATAATGAATTTCGAATTCGTAATCACTGAGTAGCTCAACCCACCGTTGTTGCCTCATGTTGAGCTCATTCTGGTCGAATATGTGTTGTAAGCTTTTGTGGTGTGTAAAGATAGTGCTTTTCGTACCATTCAGGTAGTGTCTCCAGATCTTCAGAGCAAACACAACTGCTCCCAGTTCCAGATCGTGGGTCGTGTAATTGACCTCATGTGTCTTTAGCTATCTTGAGGCATAGGCGATGACCTTACCTCGCTGCATCAGAACACATCCGAGCCCTTGATTTGACGCATTGCAATAGACAACGAAGTCTTCTATCCCTTCGGGGAGGGATAGTAATGGTGCGGTGCACAAGTCTCGTTTGAGCGTTTGAAACGCTCTTTCCTGCTTCTCATCCCAGTCAAAGGCCACGCCCTTCTGGGTCAGTGTTGTAAGAGGTTTCGCAATGCGGTAGAAGTTCTTAATGAACCTGCGATAGTAGCCAACGAGGCCTAGAAATTGATGAATTTCTGTAGGCGTCTTCGGTGCTGACCAGTTCTCAATAGCTTTGATTTTGTAGGGGTCCACGTGTATTCCCTCTTCGCTAACCACATGCCCTAAGAATTCGACTCGTCGAATCCAAAATTCGCATTTCGAGAACTTCACGTAGAGCTTCTCCGAACGTAATGTTTCTAAGACCTATCGCAGATGTTGACTATGCTCCTCCTTACTACGAGAGTAGATAAGTATGTCATCGATGAAGAAGATGACGAACTGATCCAAGTAAGGATGACACACCCTATTCATTAAGTCTATGAATACAGCAGGCGCGTTTGTTAATCTGAACAGCATCACTATGAATTCGTAGTGCCCATAACGAGTTCGGAAGGTTGTCTTCGGAACATCCTCCCCTAGCACTCATAGTTGGTTATATCCGGATCTCAAGTCGAATTTCGAAAAGAAGTTCGCCCCTTAAAGTTGTTCAAATAAATCGTCGATACGAGGCAACGGATAACGTTTTTTGACGGTCAGTTTGTTGATCTCCCTGTAGTCGATGCACATACGAAACGATCCGTCTTTCTTCTTGACGAACAAGACTGGAGCTCCCCGGGGTGAGAAACTTGGTCTTATAAAGCCCTTGCTGAGCAGTTCGTTAAGCTGACAGGATAGTTCTTGCATCTCTGCAGGTGCTAAACGATAGGGCGATTTGGCTACGGGGGTAGCCCCTAGAACTAAGTCGATTCGGAACTCGACTTGACGTTGCGGAGGTAATCCTGGGAGTTCTTCTAGAAAGACGTCGGGAAAGTCACGTACTACTGGAATGTTCTTAATGTCCTTCGTTTCTTGGCTCACATCGACCACATGAGCAAGGAATGCTCGACATTCCTTTCTCTGTCTTTCCATTAGCCATTTCTACAGTGAACAGTTCGTTAAGTGCTCGTGATTTTTGCTTAAGTAAATGAGCAAATTTTTGGTTCACGAAACTCCTCTCCGCTCCACTATCAAATAGTATGCATGCATAAGAGTTATCGAGGAGAAATGTACCAGTGACCACTGTGGGGTCGGCAACCGCTTCCTCATGGCCTATGGCCAGAACTCTTGCCGCTCCACCGGCAAACCCTGCCTTCGGGCAGTTCCTTTTGAAGTGGCCTACCTCGCCACATCCGTAGCAAGTTTAGCCCACTCCAGCACCGGGGACTTGGTTGATTGGCTTCGCCGGAGCTTTACAGAAACGGGCAGTGTGCCCCTTCCCTTTGCAGTTCAGACACTACATCTCCCGACAGGCACCGACGTGATGGAAGTTGCATTTGTTGCACTTGGGCAAACTTCCAGCGTACTGCTTTACCGGAGTAGCAGCGGCAGGTGCTATTGCAGCATGTACTGCCATGACCTGCTGCTTTTTGGCAGCCTTATCTTTCCTTTTGTCATCCCAAAACTTCTGCTTGGAATCAGCGGTTCTTGCGGTTTCTGAGATGGCCAGGGTAGTTGTTGCGGCCGGGGTACGAACCCCATGGTCTATGAGCCGTTGTGCCAATTGTTTGTCACTATCAAATGTAGTGGGGTGTGATGCCAATACATTTCCTTGGTATGGCGGCACCAGCCCCCATATGTATCTCTCGATTTTCTTTCCCTCTGTATGAACCATGTTGGGACAGAGGGCCACCAGTTCACAGAACCTGGCGGTGTAGGCGACTACGTTGGAGCCCTTCATGGTTAGGCTCCACATTGCTTCCTCTAGCTTCTAGATCTCGCCCCTCGGGCAGTACTCCTCAATCATGAGGTCTTTTAAAGTTTCCCAGCCCATAGAATTAGCCACTATGAGAGATAGTGACTTAACATGGCTATTCCACCGTGTTAGGGCTTTTGTTTCTAAGGTGCAAGCAGCAAAATTGACCTTCCTCTCCTCCGGACAGGAGCAGATTTCGAAAACCGAATTGGTTTTCTCGAACCATTGCGAGAGGGCAATGACTCCACCAGTCCCTTTGAAGGACAATGGCTTGCAGTTGGTGAAGTCCTTGTAGGAGCACTCTTTCAAGCGCACAGGGATTTCACCATGAGTAGACAGGACAAGTGTTCCTCCTCCAATGGAACCGGATGAATGATATTGAGCCATGGTTGTAGCCACAGCTGCAGCTACAGCAGCATTTAGGGTTGTCGTGTCGAACTGAGGAGTAGGTGGTTGAGGTGGAGGTATCGGTGTTTCGTTATTAGGGTTTCGCCTTGGATTTCTGCGAGGCGGCATCTTTGATCTATAAGTTTATGAAGACGAAAACATTGTTAAGAATTTAATGGAAGAATTGATGAGAATGACTCATGGACTAACTCTTCATAGCCTAACAGTACGATTGAATGTAGATCTAGAACTAATAGATGATCACATTTGGATAATAATTCCCATAAGATTAGGTACCTGTCAATATTACTGGAATTACAGATGTAACAAGTTCGGGAAAAACGGCCAACAGAAGGAGGCCTTACATCAACCAAAATGGGAAAATTCTGACATAATTATAACCTAACCAAGACCTAACAGGCCTATGATTTACACAGATAGGGAATTAGACCAGAGTTTTACATAACTAGATTATATCCAAAAGACAGAAGTTGATGAGATTCTATCGGCGACGAGAACTCCTAGCATAAGTCCTTGATCCCGACAGAAGACATTTTATGTCCCTCATGCGCCTATCAGACCTTGCTTGCTGAGCTCGAAGTTCCCTGACTTCAGCTTGGGTTTCAGCGAGTTGCCTCTGAAGAGTGCATTGTGGACTAGAGTCCTTTCATGAGCAGACTCTAGCTGGCGAATGCGGACTGTGTTAATGCCAGAGTTGGTGTCAATCTCTACGACATGGCCGATAGCCGCTCGACCTTGCTCTGTGTTCCGAGCAATCCTACGAACTATGATGGGTAGGACTCCGTCGGCAGAACCTCCCTCAGTAAAGTTGTAGAAGCTTCTGTCTCCGTTGTAGGGAACGGGTTTACCTTCTTCCAGACTCCATCTATTCAAGTTCCGTGCCCACAGAGGTGTGGATCCTTGAAATGCTGGACGAGGGTTTAGGTTTTGATCAGCTGGAAGTAGGTTGTTGACTTCTGGCTCTGAGTCAGAACCATCAGAAAGGCCTTCAGCTTCATGATCATCCAAAGGAATTGGGTGATCATCTTCTGGTTCTTCTTCCAGCCATCCTGCATTGTCGTGGTTGGGGTAGTACGGGTCTCCGGGAAGTTGGAATCCAGCCATTAAATCTACACGAGAAGAGAGGTATAAGAATCTAGTACATAAGTAGTTTTAGTAACACAAAATACTCCTATAGTATTTTAAGTTTAGGCTCTATCTTTCTCATTGTGGTATTGTGGGTAAGTTTTTAGACTTGTTGCAACCTCACAACCACACTTAGGCACATGCTAGTCAACCCCCGGATAATATAGTTGATCAGGCTATATCTTCCCAGTTTTGACTATATGTCTCTAAGTCTACTTGTGCTGCCCAACAATCGTAATACTTTTGTACTGTCTTAGTGACACTGATTTTTGTATGAATGCAGGCACATATACTTAATTAAATATTTCATTATTTAAAGTATAAACTCTCGGTTAGAGTATTTTAAATCCCATTGTAATTATAGTTAGTATATCTTTTATGGGTTGATATACTCAATTCACTATAAACAAGGCTTTGATACCAATCTGTCACACCCCAAAACCATGAACGTTGGAAATGTTCTGGGGCGGAGGACGTCATGTACAGTATCACAACAATGAATAGTAGTAAACAAGCGAAAACATCATTGTAACAACGTAAATTTTCAAAATAATTTTTCATTTTTAAAACATTCATTCATTCATAAAATAATGTCAAACATGTAGTATCAAATGTTATTATTACAAAACATCTCCCCAGAATCTCTACAAAAACTCTAATGCGTGTGTGTACGAATCATGTCGGCGCCTTCCCACGCTCATCACTAGTACCTTAAACACATAACACAACAACTGTAAGCATAAATGCTTAGTGAGTTCCCCAAAATACCACATACAGCACATACGCCACTCGAGGCTATAATACGACCCTCTGGTCGATGTGTCTCAGCAGGACCCTCCAGTCCCGTAGCTCGTTGGACTCTCTGGTCCGGTCATAGCTCGTTGGACCCTCCGGTCCGGTCTATATCATCATACATCATACAAATATCACATAGAACATAATCTCATACATAACACATAAGACCCTCTGGTCATCGCATAGTACCACTCTAGGTAACGTATAGTGAGAAGACTCACCTTGATGTCTCGGTAAATATCTGACTTGGAAGAAGTGTGATCTAGCCTCCGCCTAATCACATAAAGTAATACTCTCATAAATACAACTATACTCAACCCTAAAAGTCAACAAGGTCAACGGTCAAACTTTGACCCGGCTTGTCGAGTGCACTAGGGCGACTCGGCGAGTCTACACGTGTCCACTGACTCTCTTAGATTCTCTCTTGGCACGTCGAGTACTTCCCTTGACTCGACGAGTTTCACCAGGCATGAATCGCGGGGCCACCCCGACTCAACTCGCCGAGTCTCAAGAACAGCTTGGCGAGTTCCAACTTGAACTCAAACCCCTGACTCTCCCTGACTCACCGAGTCATTCCCCCAACTCGACAAGTCCACTAACTAAGTGATTAACGGGAAACCTTCATACTACTCGCCGAGTCTGCTCTTCGGACTCGGCGAGTTCATGCCATGCACAAACTCAATACAACTTCTGAGGTTAGATCTGTTCCATGCAATCGTAGATCTGGCCTCCCCAAGAATGATAATCACGTAAAGTTCGGACCTTGACACACATATAACATCTAAATGGTCCAAAATGGTGATTTAGCCCCAAAAATGACATTCCAAGCTCATGACTTCCAAAATGACTCATAAAGCTCCAAGGGTTAAGGTCTCTGGACCACTTTGGGTCCAGATCCAGAACACAAACTCGAGGAGGGACCAAATACACCACTTAATCAATCTCTAAAAGGGTTAGGAAAACCCAAACACTAAGAATCGACACCAAAACTGAAGAAGGTCCGAGAATAATACCTCAATGAAATCTCTATGAGTTCAAAACTACCAAAAATCGCACCTCCTTCAGCCTCCTCTTGCCATAAACACTTCCTTCTTGTAAAAACACCCACCAAATATCAAGATTGGCCTCACCTTCCTCACAAACGCTCTAGATCTCTTTAGGGTTTCTCTCTGGGGTTGGTGGCCGCAAATCACGGCCATAAGGCCCTTTAAATAGGTCTCAAACCCTGGAAATTAGGGTTTCATTAAACAGCGTGGACTCGCCGATTCCACTCATGAACTCGCCGAGTCCAGCTGTGAACTCACATACAAATCCGTGACCATACTCGGCGAGTCTAGACGCCAACCCGCCGAGTCTCCCCTCAACACCCAAAAATAAAAGAACCAAACATCATACCTGGGAATCTGGGTGTTACAATTCTCCCCCACTAGAATCAAACTTCGCCCTCGAAGTCTCACTATGCAAACAACTCTGGATGCTACTCCCGCATCTCACGCTCCGATTCCCAAGTCAACTCTGACCCTTTCCGATGCTGCCACTGGACCTGCACTAGAGGCACTTCCTTGTTCCTCAAAACGTTGATCTTCCGATCCCTGGTCGCCACCGGTATCTCAGCATAATTCGGGCTCGCATCCACCTGAATATCTTCTAATGGCACCACTGCCGACTCGTCGGCTATACACTTTCGCAACTGCCACACGTGGAAAGTGTCATGAATCTGACCCAACTCTGCTGGCAACTCCAAACGATAGGCTACCCTGCCTACCCTCGCGATCACCCTGAAAGGACCAATATATATCGGGGCCCCAACTTGACCCTCATCCTGAATCAGATCACTCTTTTCCAAGGAGAGACCGTCAGGAGCACGAAGTCGCCGACCTGAAACTCGAGCTCGGACCGACGTCTGTTCGCATAACTCTTCTGACGACTCTGAGCAGTCAACAACCTCTGCCTAACCTACTGGATTTGCTCTGTCGTCTGAAGCACAATCTCGGTGTTGCCCATCACACGCTGCCCTACTTCTCCCCAGCAAATAGGGGTTCGACACCTCCTCCCATTAAACAGCTCAAAGGTCGGCATGCCAATGCTCGAATGATGGCTGTTATTATAAGAAAACTCAGCCAAGGGCAAATACGTCTCCCATCTCCCGCCGAAATCCAACACACATGCCCGGAGCATGTCCTCGAGCATCTGAATCGTCCGCTCACTCTGCCCATCAGTCTGTTGGTGGTATGCGGTACTAAAATGCAGTTTCATACCCAATTCCTCATGAAACTTCTTCCAGAATCAGGAAGTGAAACATACATCTCGATCTCAGACAATCGAGATCGGCACTCCATGCCGCGATACCACCTCTCTCACGTACATCTCTGCCAACTTCTTCGCGGAAGAGCTCTCACTAATGGCCAGGAAGTGAGCACTCTTCGTCAATCTGTCCACAATCACCCAAATTGCATCGACACCCCTCGCGGTCCTTGGAAATTTGGTGATGAAATCCATGGTAATCTGTTCACATTTCCATTTGGGAATCTCTAATGGTTGCAGCTTACCATGTGGACGCTGGTGCTCGGCCTTCACCCTACGACAGGTCAAGCACCTCTCTACAAACCATGCGACATCCCTCTTCATACAGGGCCACCGATAATCCTTTTTCAGGTCCAAATACATCTTAGTGGCCCCGGGGTGGATCGAGAATTTCGATGGATGATCCTCTTTCATCAAAATGGTATGCGTGCCTCCCACGAACGGCACCCAAATCCGACCCTGAAATGTCATAAGCCCCCGGCTATCGGTAACTAATTCTGATACTAACTCGACAACTCGCTCTCTCTTCTGGCTTTCTGGCTTCACAGCCTCAGCCTGGGCCCCACGAATAGCATCCAACACCGGGGTCATCACTATCAATCTCAAACAGACATCTCGAAATGGGACGCCCTCCGCCCTATGACTCAATGCATCGGCTACAACATTAGCCTTTCCCGGGTGGTACAGGATCTCACAATCATAATCCTTGACCACGTCCAACCACCTCCTCTGGCGCATATTCAGGTTGGGCTGGTCCATCAAATACTTCAAGCTCTTGTGGTCCATGTATATCGTACACCGAACCCCATACAGATAATGTCGCTAGATCTTGAGAGCGAACACTACCGCTCCCAGCTCCAAATCATGAGTGGGATATCTCGACTCATGAGGCTTAAGCTGTCGCGATGCATATGCAATCACATGCCCCCTCTGCATAAGCACCGCTCCCAATCCGGATATCGATGCATCACAATATACCACAAAATCTTCCATCCCTTCTGGAAGGGCTAACATTGGGGCTTCGCATAATCTCTGGCGAAGTGTCTCGAACGAGGTCTACTGCTCCGGACCCCAAGAAAACGCAACACCCTTCCGGGGTCAACTTGGTGAGTGGCACGGCGATCTTGTAGAAATCCTTAATAAATCTTCGATAATATTTGGCGAAACCCAGAAAACTCCTGATCTCGATGGGTGATCTCGGGACCTCCCACCTCATGACCGCCTCGATCTTGGCCGAATCGACCAATATCCCATTCTGGTTAACGAGGTGCCCCAGAAACTGAACCTCTCGTAGCCAGAACTCACACTTGGAGTGTTGGAATAGTGTCTAAGGCTACAACTATATTATGCAAGTATTTGATCCGATTGTGCATGGTCCTTTTGGGTTGCCTTCACCATAGCAACTTGACAGGATGATTTATTATGAGAGAATAAATATTATTGATATATTATGAGAATAATATAAGGAATAATAATATTGTTATTTGATTAATATAAGTCATAAATTAATTAGAGTTAATTTGGTGACTTAAAGAGATTAATTAAATAAGAGGTTATAAACTATCAATTGTTTGATAGTTACACTTTGGGCTGTAAATCCTTCTTGGATACAGTTGGACGATTTCTAGGGCTTAGGATAAGCCACAAATCGTCCAAGGGCTTATCATGGAAAGGATTTGGATTGCTTTGAGTAAAGATTATCCAACTAGGGTTTAAGGGTGAAACCCTAGGAGCCTTACAAGTATAAATAGACCCTTGGGGCAAGGGAAATCAGCACCTCTGCTAAACCAAAGAAACCCTGGCCGATTTCTATTCCCTCTCCTCTTTCTTAAATCATCCTCTTGCTAGTTGGTGTTTGTAAGCCATTAGAGGAGTGACATTTGTGACTCTAAAGCTCCAAGAACTAGAAGATCAAACAATTGTTTCAAGGTATGCTTCTAATTCTGATTTTGTATTGTTCTTATATTCCATTAGTCATTAGAAGTCTTGGATCCAATGCATGTTTAATTAGAGAAACCTAGATCCAAGCATTAGGGTTTGCATGTGCACATAGGAATGTTCATATGGCCAAAACCCATCAGTGGTATCAGAGACTAGATTGGTTTCTATTAAATTGATGCATGATTGTTTGTTTCTTGCTTGCAAAATTCGAATTTTGTGGTTCTGTGTCATGAACTCGACGAGTCCCATGGTGGACTCGACGAGTTGGCCTGACTCGATGATTCCAGTTGGGAACTCGACGAGTCCGAGCGTCAGGAAGGGCCAAAATCGGGATTTTTTTATATTTATCTTATGGAAACTTGCCTTTATGATATTAGATCAACCCTAATCCGATTTCTTGATATATATATATATATGACTATAATCTTGATCTAATTAAAGATATTTATCAATTAATAAAATATTTAATTTCCTTATGTGATAATTAATAAATTATTTTGATTAAATTGGTAAATTATTTTGCAAGAAATCATTAAATAAATCAAATATGGATAATTATGGAACTAATTGTT
The DNA here is from genome assembly GCF_002870075.4 of Lactuca sativa. Classification (NCBI taxonomy): domain Eukaryota; kingdom Viridiplantae; phylum Streptophyta; class Magnoliopsida; order Asterales; family Asteraceae; genus Lactuca; species Lactuca sativa. Next base: position 316,394,313 of record NC_056625.2, read on the forward strand.
AATTAAGATTGTTTTTGATCCTCCGTGTTTTAAATGTTTAAAACTTGCCCTCAAGTTTTGAAATTTATGTTTTATGATTCAAAGTTTAATTTAGACAATTTAAATTTCAAAACCTAGAATTTTACAAGTTTAAAATCCAACCCTATACTAATATAATATTACAAGATTAATATGTATATATATGTATAACTAAAATGCTAGTCTTACCGTTAGTAGGCCTCATTCACGAAGTCGGTCTATAAGGTGGGTATAAGGTTGCTGCCTATAAAATGGCGCTTAATGGGTGTACACTCACACCTACCGCTTGCTTGATCGGTGGAGGGTCGTTAGTCGAATGGGTAGGATAGGGCAACCTTATCCTCTCATTAAAAGTATAATATGAAATATAAAGTAACTACATGTTTTTCAAAAATTTCTCAATCTTAGTTACTTTAGGAAAAGTGAATTGATGTAATCCCATGAAATTACACTTTGCACCCTTGCTAAGAAATTAGTGGAGCGTGTGTGGTTTACCGGTACACTAATTGGTTCTAAGCAAAGGTAGCAAAGCGTGATTCATTGTTTATCATAGTTTGATGGAGCGTGTGTGGTTTACCGGCACATCGAATAGGTGATCATTACAATGAAGGCACCATGTAAATTTGCATGGTAATTCACACCCGCTTTGTGATCCTCGGTATCGCAGTCACAAACAAGAGGGGCATAACGAGATTTAAACATGCCATTGAAAAGTTTCAATGAATCTCATCTAGACCTAGGAATTCTCAATACATTTAGAGCTTAAAGTTATGTTTTCATGATGGAGAATTAGTGAATCGTCATTCACTTACCTTCAAATTGTTTGCATGTTAGATTACGGTATCCCTTTTCTAATATGTAAATATTGTTGTTGGATCCTAGCCCTAATTTTCTTATTGGGTGATAATTAGGGATTCATATTCTAATCTATCTTTGTCCTTTTTATTTGTAGATGTCGAACGCAAACAACGCTGCTGCTAGTTCATTCACATTGATGAGCCTTTGTCAAAAGGTCACTTTCAATGGGACGAACTTTAGCGAATGGATAAGATACATTGGCACTATTGCTCGCTATGAGGACAAGGAGTATGTCCTCGATGAGAAACTCGAGAAAATCAACCCTGAAATCGCTACTCCGGCTGAAATGACCGCTTTTGAAACTCACGAGCGTGATGCAACGAAGGTACATTGCATCATGATAGCCACTATGAACTCCGAATTCCAAAAGTCCTATGAGGACATGTACCCGTACGAGATGCACCAAGACTTGTTGGAGAGATACCACCAAAACGCGAGACAAGAGCGTTATGAGATTTTCACTAACATGATTTCCGCTAAAATGGGTCATGGAGAGTCTCTTACCGTGCACCTGCAAAAGATGCAAAGGTATGTCGACCGTCTTCGCAAGTTGAATGTTGACTTTGGGGAAGACCTGGCGATCGACATGGTGCTTCACTCTTTGCCTCCAAGTTATAATCAATTACGGATGACCTACCACATGAACAAAGAAGAGGTCACCCTAAGCAAGCTCCAAGGTCTCTTGAGGGTCGCAGAGAACAACTTCAAGGACAAGTTGGTTGCACCAACTCCCAATCCACCCGCTGCTCCTGTTTTGGCTATTAGACAAGGAAGGGGAAAGAAGAGGAAGGCTTCATCTAAGAACCATCGCAAGGTTAAGTCCCGAGATGGTGCCTCTTCTAGTTGGACCAAAGTTGATCCTGCTAAACCCTGCCCTAACCCAAAGGAGGCAGAGTGCCACCACTGCCACAAGATAGGACATTAGAGAAGCTGCCCAGAGTACCTGCAAGCCATCAAGGAAGGAAAGATCAAGCCGTCTTTCGCAGTTATATACACAATTAAATCTAACGATTCATCTCATGCTATTTCTTGGGTTCTTGATACCGGTTGTGATTACCACATTTGTTCTAATGTGCAGGGACTAAGAAGAAATAGTGATGTGGAGGCTGGAAGAATAAATCTAATCATGGGGAACAGAAGATCGTCGCCTCTGACCAAGATTGGAGAATATTCTTTAGTGCTTAGGAATGGTTTATCTTTAGATTTGAACAATTGTTGCTATTCGCCAGAAATGGCTAGAAACATCATTTCATTTCATGGTTTGTTTAGACAAGGTTTTAGATTTTCTTTTAATAATGAGAATGGTTCTATTTTGGCATATCTAAATGGTGTCTTTTATTTTGAAGCTATACCATGTAATGGAATTTATGAAACCGTTATGATTGTAGATAACTTAGAAAATGATGTTTTATGCATGGATTCTCCCGATAGTATGGATAGAGCATCCTTGTGGCATTGTCGTCTTGGACATGTCAACAAGAAGCGCATAGCCAACTCCAAAAGGATGGAGTGTTGGAGTCATTCGACCTTAGGGAAGATGACACATGCGAGTCATGTTTACTTGGAAAGATGACTAAGTCACCCTTCACAAGTACGTGTGAAAGGGGTGAGGGCCTATTGGACCTAATACATACCGATGTATGTTGACCGTTTAGATCAACCACAAAGGATGGGAACCGCTTCTATGTGACTTTTACTGATGACTATAGTAGATATGGGTATATCTACTTAATCAAGCAAAAGTCAGAAACTTTTGAAAAGTTCAAAGAGTTCAAGAATGAAGTGGAGAATCAATTGGGCAGGAAAATCAAGATGCTTCCATCCGATCGAGGAGGAGAGTACCTAAGTCTTGAGTTCCACGATTAGCTCAAGGAGTGTGGAATAGTTTCACAATTGACGCCACCTAGGACACCACAATTGAATGGTGTAGCAGAAAGGCGTAATCGAACCTTGTTGGACATGGTTCGCTCTATGATGAGTCGTGCTTCACTATCAATCTCTTTTTGGGGGTATGCCTTAGAGACTGCCGCCCATATCCTTAACCGAGTCCCTACTAAGAAGGTTGCCAAAACACCTCATGAGATGTGGACAGGGAAATCTCCCTTGTTGTCACATATCAAGGTTTGGGGTTGCAAGGCTTTCGTAAGACGAGATACTCACGACAAACTCGAACCTCAAAGTGAGCGATGTATTTTCATCGGCTACCCGCAGAAATCCTTTGGATATCTCTTCTATAGACCAAAGGACAATGTTGTCTTTGTTGCGAGGAGAGGAGTTTTCCGAGAGCGAGAACTCATAAGCCAAGGAGACAGTGGGAGGCAAATCGATCTTGAAGAGATTCAAGAATCGATAGATGAAGGAACCTCTACCGCTGGCACTCAACCCGAGGAGGAAACTCCGGTTGAACCAATTGACGAATCCTTACCTCTTAGATGTTCCGAAAGAGCTAGAGTTCAACCCCAGTTTTATGGTTTTCATATTACTATCGAAGGGGACACGTATATTAGTGATGGTACACTAATAAACCTTGATGAACCTAATAGCTATAAGGAAGCCATGGCAGGCCCGGAGTCTGCAAAATGGAAAGAGGCGATGGATAGCGAGATCCAATCCATGTATGATAACCAAGTTTGGAATTTGGTTGATAATGTGCCCGGACATAAGACCATTGGGTGCAAATGGATCTTCAAGAAGAAGACCGACGTGGATGGAAATGTACACACATATAAGGCGCGATTGGTTGCGAAGGGCTTTACTCAAACTCTCGGAGTTGACTATGATGAGACCTTCTCACCAGTTGCGAAGATAAAGTCTATTAGAGTGATGCTAGCTATTGCCGCATTTCATGATTATGAGATTTAGCAAATGGATGTCAAGACCGCTTTCCTTAACGGAAAGTTGGCTGAGGATGTTTACATGGCTCAGCCAGAGGGGTTTGTGGATCCGAAGCATCCGAATAGAGTGTGTAAGCTTGAGAAGTCCATTTATGGACTTAAGCAAGCATCTCGCAGATGGAATCTTTGCTTCGATGAGAAAGTCAAAGAGTTTGGATTTGTACGAAGCAAAGATGAATCGTGTGTATATGTCAAAGCCAGTGGGAGTATAGTAAGCTTCTTCGTTCTATATGTCGATGACATATTACTCATAGGAAACGACGTTCCGACTCTGCAGGAGGTTAAGTCCTGGCTTGGGAAGTTCTTCTCTATGAAGGACCTCGGAGAGGCTTCTTATATTTTGGGAATAAGGATAGTGAGAGAAAGAAGTAAGAGACTAATAGGACTTAGTCAGAACAATTACTTAGAGAAGGTACTAAAACGTTTTAGTATGGAAAACTCGAAGAAGGGAGAATTACCGATACAAAGTAATGCCAAGTTGAGTAAAACTCAAAGTCCGAGTACCGAAGCTAAAATAGCAGAAATGAGCCGAGTACCATACGCTTTCGCAGTTGGCTCAATCATGTATGCTATGACTTGTACTCGCCCTGATGTAGCCTTTGCTTTGAGCAGGGTTAGCAGATATCAAGGGAACCCTAGCAGAGCCTACTGGATTGCGGTTAAGAATATCCTTAAGTACCTTCGGAGGATGAAAGAATGGTTCTTAGTCCTTGGAGGGAGTAATGACTTGAAGGTGCGAGGGTATAGTGACGCCAGCTTTCACACCGATAGGGACAACTACCGTTCGCAGTCGGGCTGGGTCTTTACCTTAAATGGAGGAGCAGTGACTTGGAAAAGTTCCAAGCAGGAAACCGTAGCTGATTCAACGTGCGAATCAGAGTACATGCAGCAAGCGAAGCGTCGAAGGAGGCAATATGGTTGAAGAAATTCATCGGTGATCTTGGAGTTGTACCTGCCATAAAGGAGCCCATGGAAATTTTCTGTGATAATGAAGGAGCAGTTGCCTTGACCAAGGAACCGAGAGATCATGGTAGATCACGACATATCGAAAGAAAATATCACTTTATTAGACATCGTGTAGAAGAAGGACAACTCGTAGCGAAAAGGATATCATCAGAAGATAACCCAGCAGATCCGCTTACGAAGGGACTGAGTAGGGTTAAGCACTTGCAGCATGCTAGGAGTATTGGGTTGAAGGATGATATTAGCATAGATTAGATAGTAGTAGAAACATGTAATAGATAAATGTAATTAACATTTGATGATTAAATAAAGGAGTATTATTTATGAGTAATGTTACTGTCTAGTGTTAATTGTTTAACTATTGTTTCATTTTTGCATGTTTTGACTTCCAGAATAATTGAGTTTATTAAGAATAATTGAATTATTCAAATTGTCCACAATCGTTCATATGTTGGAAGTAGATATGAATGAAGATTGTCATGAATCGGTGTGTAGATTGTCTAAATGGTTTTAGACATAGCAAAAGGTTGTTGCAACGTTCGTGAGTGCTTATGAACTGGTTTTGAGCATTGGTACAAACCCGTGCTTGCTGGAATCACCTTATGGAATATGATATAAAAGGGTGATCGCAAGACGATAATATCATATAGTCTTAAAACCTAGATATATGGTTTGTTATTTGTTAATTGGTTGTACATTGATAATGCGAAAACGCATCAGTAACTCGGTGTTATAAAACGCATTGTTGTGTATAATTGATTAATGAATAAGTAAATGCATATAAGTCGAAGTTTTTTTGTTACTTTTATCTCAAGAGGGTAAAAGTGATATCTCGGCCGCTCGATGATTTGATTTGACTTATGTGTCGGGACCGGTCAGAACTGAATTGATGTGTTCGATTAAGTTCTATGTCATATAAATCAGAGATAGAGAAACCAAATGCTAGACTAATTATTCCATAGAATTGTCAGCATGATATCTAGCAGAGGACTGTACGATCCCTTATCTAAAGGACAAGATTGATTAGATCAGAGTTTGACAGCGTCTTTGAGAGCTACGACTGCAAATCGAATTGTACTTGTGCATATAGTTACTAGACTTATCAAAGTGGGAGACTATTGGAATAGTGTCTAAAGCTACAACTATATTAGGCAAGTATTTGATCCGATTGTGCATGGTCCTTTTGGGTTGCCTTCACCATAGCAACTTGACAGGATGATTTATTATGATAGAATAAATATTATTGATATATTATGAGAATAATATAAGGAATAATAATATTGTTATTTGATTAATATAAGTCATAAATTAATTAGAATTAATTTGGTGACTTAAAGAGATTAATTAAATAAGAGGGTATAAACTGTCAATTGTTTGATAGTTACACTTTGGGCTGTAAATCCTTCTTGGATAGGGTTGGACGATTTCTAGGGCTTAGGATAAGCCACAAATCGTCCAAGGGCTTATCATGGAAAGGATTTGGATTGCTTTGAGTAAAGATTATCCAACTAGGGTTTAAGGGTGAAACCTTAGGAGCCTTACAAGTATAAATAGACCCTTGGGGCAAGGGAAATCGGCACCTCTGCTAAAGCAAAGAAACCCTGGCCGATTTCTATTCCCTCTCCTCTCTCTCAAATCATCCTCTTGCTAGTTGGTGTTTGTGACTCTAAAGATCCAAGAACTAGAAGATCAAACAAGTGTTTCAAGGCATGCTTCTAATTCTGATTTTGTATTGTTCTTATATTCCATTAGTCATTAGAAGTCTTGGATCCAATGCATGTTTAATTAGAGAAACCTAGATCCAAGCATTAGGGTTTGCATGTGCACATAAGAATGTTCATATGGCCAAAACCCATCATGGAGAACTTGGCATAAAGCCTCTCCGATCTCAGAACTCCGAGGATCTCCCTCAAATGCTCCTCATGCTGCTCTCGGGATCTCGAATACACCAATATGTCGTCGATGAATACGGTCACTGAGCGATCCAACATCGGTCTGCACACCCTGTTCATGAGTCGATGAACATCGACGGTGCGTTGGTGAGTCCGAAAGGCATTACTACGAACTCGTAATGCCCATAAGGAGTCCGGAATGCCGTCTTCTGGACGTCCTCCTCCCGCACCCTCACCTGATGATAACCAGAACTCAAATCGATCTTGGAGAACCAAGATGCTCCCTGCAATTGATCGAACAAATCATTGATCCTTGGCAAAGGGTAACGGTTCTTGACCGTTAGCTTATTCAACTCACGATAATCAATGCACATCCGGTGCGAACCATCCTTCTTCTTGACAAAAGAATAGGCGCCCCCCATGGCGAACTGCTCGGCCTGATAAATCCCTTCCCCAGCAGCTCCTGGAGCTGCGAGGATAACTCCTGCATCTCCAGATGCGCAACGCGATAAGGCACCTTGGCGATAGTCACAGCTCCCGGAACCAATTCAATACCGAACTCTACCTGCCTCTCCGGAGGCACACCCGACAACTCTTCTAGAAACACATCCGGGAACTCACGCACTATCGGAACCTCACCAACTGACTTCAGTCTCTCTGAATCAACCCTCGTATCCATCACATATGCCACAAATCCCCTACAGCCCTGCTGTAGACTCTGTCTCGCTCTGGCGGCCGAACAAAAAGCTGACCCCGTACGTGTACCCTCGTTGTACACCGTAAGAACTCCCCCACTAGGGTCTCGAATCGTCACCAATTGACACTCGCAGTCTATCACAGCTCCATATCGGTTCATCCAATCCATACCCACTATAACACAGACGTCCCCCATCGCGATCGGAACCAGATCTATCAGGAACTCCACACCGAAGATCTCAAGGAGACATCCGAAGCATACACTGCTCGCTCATCAGCTATGGAAACTCGCAGAGGCCGATCCAACGCCTCTCGATGGACACTAATATGCTGACTAAATGCTACGGAAACAAATGACCGACTCGCACCCGAGTCAAATAATACCAACGCAGGTACAGAACTCACAAGAAAAGTACCTATGCATATCATCATATAAGCATAAAAACTCACTCGAATAAAAGATGAAAAGAGAATACATACCAGCCACAACATCGGGCGCCGCACGGACCTCCTCCGCGGTCAACTGAACTGCTCTCCCACGAGCCTACGGGGCCTCGGCCTTCACCGGCCGAACCTCGGTAGCCCTAGCAGCATGCGCAGATCCCTGATCTGATCCCTGAAGAAGTTGCGGGCACTCGGCCTTCCGATGGCCGGTCTGGTTGCAATGAAAGCAAACTGAAAATCCCTTGGGGCAATCCCTCGTGATATGCCCCCCTTCCCACACTTGTAGCACACCCCAGCCCTGCACGACCGTTCGTCACTCTTACCGCACTTCCCACAAGTGCGGCCCTTCGCGCCCCCAGATCTCGAATCAGCGGGTCTAGCCCGCTTGGCTGCCAGCTGAGACTGAGCCGGCCGCCGATCCATCCTCTGAGACTCGGCCTCCTCCCTGTCCTGAGTCTCCAACTCGATCTCCCTCTTCCGGGAATTTTCCTGGAGCTCAGCAAATATCCGGTAAGTCGAGTTCGCCACGAACTCCCGAATATCTCTCCTCATCACACTCAGATAACGGCTCATACGAGCCTGCTCAGACGACACTTTCTCAAGGCAAAACATCGCCCTCTCATGAAACTTCCTGGTGATGACTATCACAGAATCAGTACCCTGCTTGAGGCTCAAGAACTCCTGAATCAACCGTTCCCTCTCCACCGGGGGAACATACTCCTCTCTGAACTCTGGTGGCTTCGTGTTGGTGAACTCCCGGAACAACAACGAGTCACCTCCCTGAGGTCTGGCAGCAGCAACAGCAACAGTAGCTTCAACTGCAGCAGCCTCAGTCAATGTTGCGTACCGCTCATCAAAAGTCTCAATCAAAGTGGTCTTGATGTCCCCAAACATCTCGGTAATCTCAGCCCGAATGGCAGCAGCAACCTCCTCATGAATCAATCGACGGATCTCCTCGTCGCTGACACCACTGCTCTTAGGTGTGTGTCGAGTCCCAACCATGATGCTTCAGAAATACAACAAAAATTATCAGAGACTCGATCGAGCATACACATACTCGATGACGCAACCCTACTTGTCCTCCGTTGTCCAAAAGATTCTTACTTGGAATGCCCACTGATTCGGTGTCTCCAGTAGTACGGGCCCAATACTACTGACCACACCGCATCAGTATTCACTCCAAGTCCTCCTCCTTGGATCTTGGATTACAAGTACTCTACTCTCATGAGCTCCTAACTGCTATCTACTCACTCTCAAAGTATCTCAGCAGCAGAAATCTCCTAGGCTAGGGCATCACAAATCAGGCCACTCTAGTCCTAATATGTATACCTAGCCTACTCTAGCATGCATAACATAACATATCTCATAACACATAATGTTAGGGTACTTTTGGGGATTCACCATTCGGGCGCTGGCTGATCGTACACACGGCTCTACTCTGTTTGTCTCAAAACTCTTTTTACTATTTTTAAAATTTTTACTTCATTATCAATATTTTTCCTCAAATCCTCAGTTTTAGTTCAGATACGCCCGAAGATGCATTCGAATCCCTCAAACCAAGGCTCTGATACCAACTTGTAACAACGTAAATTTTCAAAATAATTTTTCATTTTTAAAACATTCACTCATTCATAAAATAATGTCAAACATGTAGTATCAAATGTTATTATTACAAAACATCTCCCCAGAATCTCTACAAAAACTCTAATGCGTGTGTGTACGAATCATGTCGGCGCCTTCCCACGCTCATCACTAGTACCTTAAACACATAACACAACAACTGTAAGCATAAATGCTTAGTGAGTTCCCCAAAATACCACATACAGCACATACGCCACTCGAGGCTATAATACGACCCTCTGGTCGATGTGTCTCAGCAGGACCCTCCAGTCCCGTAGCTCGTTGGACCCTCTGGTCCGGTCATAGCTCGTTGGACCCTCCGGTCCGGTCTATATCATCATACATCATACAAATATCACATAGAACATAATCTCATACATAACACATAAGACCCTCTGGTCATCGCATAGTACCACTCTAGGTAACGTATAGTGAGAAGACTCACCTTGATGTCTCGGTAAATATCTGACTTGGAAGAAGTGTGATCTAGCCTCCGCCTAATCACATAAAGTAATACTCTCATAAATACAACTATACTCAACCCTAAAAGTCAACAAGGTCAACGGTCAAACTTTGACCCGACTCGTCGAGTGCACTAGGGCGACTCGGCGAGTCTACACGTGTCCACTGACTCTCTTAGATCCTCTCTTGGCACGTCGAGTACTTCCCTTGACTCGACGAGTTCCACCTGGCATGAATCGCGGGGCCACCCCGACTCAACTCGCCGAGTCTCAAGAACAGCTCGGCGAGTTCCAACTTGAACTCAAACCCCTGACTCTCCCTGACTCACCGAGTCATTCCCCCAACTCGACAAGTCCACTAACTAAGTGATTAACGGGAAACCTTCATACTACTCGCTGAGTCTGCTCTTTGGACTCGGCGAGTTCATGTCATGCACAAACTCAATACAACTTCTGAGGTCAGATCTGTTCCATACAATCATAGATCTGGCCTCCCCAAGCATGATAATCACGTAAAGTTCGGACCTTGACACACATATAACATCTAAATGGTCCAAAATGGTGATTTAGCCCCAAAAATGACATTCCAAGCTCATGACTCCCAAAATGACTCATAAAGCTCCAAGGGTTAAGGTCTCTGGACCTCTTTGGGTCCAGATCCATAACACAAACATGAGAAGCGACCAAATACACCACTTAATCAACCTCTAAAAGGGTTAGAAAACCCTAACACTAAGAATCAACACTAAAAACTGAAGAAGGTCTGAGAATAATACCTCAATACAATCTCTATGAGCTCAAAAACCACCAAAATCGCACCTCCTTCAGCCTCCTCTTACCTTGAACACTTCCTTCTTGCAAAAACACCCACAAAAGTTCAAGATTGGCCTCTCCTTCCTCACAAACGCTCTAGATCTCTTTATGGTTTCTCTCTGGGGGTTGGTGGCCGCAAATGACGACCATAAGACCCTTTAAATAGGTCTCAAACCCTTTAAATTAGGGTTTCATTAAACAGCGTGGACTCGCCGAGTCCACTCATGAACTCGCCAAGTCCAGCTATGAACTCACATACAAATCTGCGACCATACTCGTCGAGTCTAGACCCCAACTCGCCGAGTCTCCCCTCAACACCCAAAAATAAAAGAACCAAACATCATACCTGGGAATCCGGGTGTTACAATCATCCATTGCATTAATAATATAATTTCATACAAGTGTGTTCTGTCAAGTTATATAGACACCAAAAATACATATCAAAATAAAAGACGAGTCTTGAACGAACTCCATCTTCTCAAAACCTGGCACCTATACATGTCTACTGGTGACCTGAGAATACAAGTTATTTTGAAAGCGAGTATCAGCTTTAAAGCTGGTGAGATCATAAGTATATTAGTGTCTGTGTTTGTATGAAAGCATTTGTAATATGTTTTGTAAGATGTTTTGTAAAATGTTTGAACTCTCTTAGAAAAACCTATGTTTCCTACTAATTGTAGCCTTCTACCAAGGCATCTAGTATCTGTGTGTGTGTCTCTTGTAAGAGTGTGTATTCTCCCATATCCGACTATCATTAACCAAAAATATAGTTTTTACATTACCGTGCATCGTGTGAATATTCACAAAGTGAATGTAATGGGAAAATATCATAGTACTGTAGTATTTGTAATAAGTGACTATTGTTGTACTAACTACCTTAAACCAATTGATATTTAAAGTAACATGTGATTGACCTGTATCCTACTACCGACTCTAGTAAAACGACGATGTAAGAAGCCGTAAGAAATGACATTTGGCACCCGTAGACTTACAAGTCCCACTGTAGCGAGAAAGAAGGTGTAGGATAGTCAATCCAGTATAGATTTATATGCAAACTCATACGCTCCCCAATTAAGGAGATTCTGGATACAAAAACGGTCATGGCAGTTAGTTCCATGCCCCGTTTAACGGTTCACATAACTACATGAATGTATATGTAATGAATGTGCTAGTTGTATTGTGTGTTCTTTCTCTGTCTAGCATGTATGTACTATAATGTTCTGCGTGCCCTAGCTGTAACGTGTGTTCTCTCTCTATCTAGCATGTATAGTAATGTACTATGTGTACAAGTTGTATTGTGTGCTCTCTCTCTATCTAGCAAGTATTGACTCATAAATGAACTGACTCATTGTATGTTTCATTGTTCTAGCAATAGTTTTAGTATCTTCCTAAACTACCCCTATGGTAGCTTACTAGTAATGTATGATCATGTTTGTATACCCTTGCTACCCAAAGGTATAGAACTAATTAAAGGATCTTTTATGACTATGTATGTATACATGATATACAACTAATATTTAAATGACCTTCGGACGGATAACCGATGCCCTAAAGCCACATCCAAACAAGGAAAAGGAATTAAAGCGAGTTGGCGTTCCTAAGTCTTTTAAACATTGCTTATATCACTATACATACATAGACATCCATTTGACAATATATAAGTATGAAAGAGTTTAAGTAAATGTATTTGATAAGTAAAAGAGTTTGTAAAACAGTTTGAAGTAAAGCAGTTGGGTAACACAGTTTGAAAAGTAAGAATCCATTAGTTTGGTAGTTATCAATCACATGTGATTGATATAATAACTAGAATTGTTCAACTTGTATCCCCCCCCCATAAAAGCATTTAAAAACATTTAAAAGGTTAATTAAGGTTTATGAACTCACCTGTAGTGAGTGGTATGGATCAACTGAAGAAATAGGATTGCTAGGTGTCAAGTGAAGACTTGTACACACACAATAATCCTATTTAACATATAAATACACATATATATGTGTCCAATTAGTCTTTAAACAACTAATTAACAAAGTTAAGACATCCTAAGAAAAGTTAAACACCTTATATAATTTTTATAAGTCCCAAGGATTGCATCTAAGTGTTGTAGGACAAAGCTATTGGGTTTAGGGTTCAAAAGAACCCCTTTCTTGAGTTTTACGGTTTTGTGACCTCAACTCATTGATTTTACGGTCGTAAACCCTTGATTTTACGGCTGTAAGCTCATACTCCTTTGACCAATTATTGATTTGAAGGTTTACACGTCCTTAGAAGCATGTATACTTGATGTATAAGCCTAAGGAAGAAGTTAGGGCACCATTTCCCTCCTTTGAGGAGTTTACGGCCCTAAGACCATTTCCCTTTGGGTTTACGGTCGTAAACCCCTATGGAATATGGTATTTTGGTGTTTTCAAGTCCTTAACATATCAATGAAGGGATCCATGATAGTTACTAAGGCATAGGAAGGGACTAGGGTCACTTTAGCCCCTAAAGAAGGGTTTACGATCCAAGGTGTTCTTGGACCGTAAACACCTTTGATCTTGGTGTTTCCTTGTGTTTTCTTGATGTAAAGAAGTATAAAAAGCTCTATGATACTCTAGGATAGAAGTACTTACAATATAGAAGCTTGAAATGAGCTAAAAGCCCAAGAACACTAGTGTGTGTTCTTGGTGAAACTTGAAGAATCAACCTTTTTGAACAATTTCAAGGATGGATGTGTGTTAAAACACTAGATTAGGTGATATACTAACTTGAAAGAGCTAGAAACACTTACTAGATTGAAGATCTTGAAGAAAACTTGGATGATACTTGAGAGAGTTTGAGATTTGTCCTTGAAAAGGTGGAAAATGGTATAAATGACTAAGTGTCACTTATATACCCCCTTCCTTGGGGTTTAGGGCTGTAAACACCATTGTTTAGGTCATAAACTCCAATATTTTGATGTGTCGGGACTTTATTGTTGCACAATAAACCCTAGTGCATCCTCTCTCCTGATATCTCCTAAAGTGTTAATTCTAAAATACTCAAACTTATTCTAAAAAGTCTAAAAATTTACAGTAGCTGTTCTAACTTCTATTGACTTGATATGTTGTACAGAATAGAAATTTCGGGTTGTCACATAAGCCAAATGCTGAATAATTAAGTTATCCTAGTTTTGAGTGTATCTGGTTCCGATTTTCATAAGGTTTTGAAACAATTCATAAAGGCAGTCTATATAAATAAACTTAATGAATCAGTAGTGGCTCCCCTCAAATGAATTTTTGTGAATTTGAATAGTTGGTACAAGTTGTTACGAAAGATGAAATAATCCTAACACATAGTGTGGGTAGTTTATTCACTAGCTTACAAAGTTATTTTAGATTATTATTTATTAGTGTGGCACATAAGACGTTCGGTTTCTTCGACTGATCTCTCCTTGGAAAACTCATGAATCTCTTCTTGTTCCTCCTTGGCTCCTGTGCTGACTGTTACGATGGAATGATTACATCTATCTAGGTTTGTCGTGCTAGAATGGGAGTGTCTAAATAATCTATGAGATTAAGTGAAACATTATGGTGTGATCCTTACCGGGTCCTCCTATAATTGCGCAGTGTATAAAAGTTGTATATAATTTAAGATTAAATAGACCTTCGAATAAGTGACCCTACTATAAAACCACAACCAAATAAGGAACAGGAAGTAGAGCATAGATCACAAATTCTAAGTCTATAAAATCTTAATTATATAAAACCTTGGGAGTATACACTCCGAAATTATAAACCTACCCGTAAGATTCTTTTAAATTTTCACATAAATTATTTATAGTGTCTAAAATACTCCTATAGTATTTTAATGGTATGAACTTGGTAAGTTATATACTTGTTGTTATCTTATAGTATCATAAAATAATCCTATAGTATTTTAACTTTATGTTCTGTTCTAGAAATCCTTTGTGTATTAGAGTTAGGTAAGTTTTAAGTCTGTCGCAACACCGCATCACTCCCAAACACATGTTGGTCATATCTCAAATAAATATAGTTGATCAGGCTATATTGATCCCATATATGATTACATAACTGTCTAGGTTTGACCACAATGTCCAACCATTAAATACTTTTGTTTTGTTCTTCTTGTGATACTTGCTCTAGTAAGCATATATATATATATATATATATATATATATATATATATATATATATATATATATATATATATATATGCATGTATGTATACTTTTATAAAAATATTGTTATATTTTAAAAATATACTTTTAGTCAGAGCACTTCGGTCCCATTGTATTTATAGTTGTATATCTTTTCTAGGTTGATATACTTAGTTAACTATAAACAATGCTCTGAAACCAATCTGTCACACCCCAAATCCAACACAGTGGGAACGTTCGGGGGCGGAGGACGTCATGCTTAGTATCACAACACATGTATCATATTAAAACAAGCAACCACAACCAATGTATAAAGATTAAAGTGTTTACATTGTATTTGATTCACAAAAGATTGAATCCAAAAATAAATAACAAAACAAAGACATGAAGCTACTATGCTCCATCTTCTGAATCCCTGAGCGTGTACCTGTCTACTAGTTTCCTGAGAATACAAGTTATTTTGAAAGAGTAGATCACCATTTAAGTTGGTGAGTTCATAAGTATTTTTGTTATAAAAAGTATACTCTAAGTTCTTTAGAAAAGTTTGCCTGTTCCTCCAGAAAATCCTATATTTTCTGATATAATAACATCATAAGTAAAAATGACTCTACAATTCCTTCTATGAGTACTTAATGAATACAAGTTATTTTGAAATAGTAGATCAGCATTTAAGCTGGTGAATTCATAAGTATTTTTGTTACAAAAAGTATACTCTAATTTCTTTAGAAAAGTTAGCCTGTTTCTCCAGAAAATCCTAGATTTTCTGATATAATAACATGATAAGTAAAAATGACTCTACAATTCCTTCTATGAGTACTTAATGAATACAAGTTATATACAATCTAGACCAAACAGACAATCGATTGTGTGAATCTTCCCTAAGCCCAAAACCAAACAAGGAATAGGAAATGAGGTGGAAGTCACACATCCCATTGTTCGTTAGATCTTCATTGTATATAACCCTAGCATATTCATTAGGTGGCTACGAAGTTAACTATAATAGTTCTTTTATATTTGATGAAAATAAACCTTAACAAAATCATATATTTTCTTTAGTAAAATGATAACCACAATAGTTCCTTCTATAATCACTTAGGTTATACTAGCTATATATAACCTAATATCGAACGGACAGTTAAATGTGTGAATCTGCCCTAAGCCCACAACCAATCAAGGAACAGAAATAAGGCGGAAGTCAAACATACCACTGCCTATTGGATATTAATTATATATAAGGTTCTAAATAACGTAAGGCGTGACTTGGCGGCAATGTCAAGCTTCAAGCTTTTCCGAGCCTTGGCGAGTCAAGAAGTTTGTAAGGTGTGACTTAAGGCGGCAATTTTCTATATAATTAATATTTTTATATGTATTTTCAACTGTTATTCATTTTTATACACATATATGAGTTAAGGCGGCATTTTGGCAAAGCTTGGCGGCATGTGCAAGCCTTGGAGTTGTGGCACGCCATGGCGGAGCCATGGCAAGCTTTTTAGAACCTTGATTATATATAACTCTGATGTATAAACTAAGGAATTATAGAATTAACCATTTAAAGTCCTTTATGATATACTAGTTTAGCAATTAGTATTAAACCTTTTATAAAAAGTTTCTAGTTTCACCTACTTAATGATATATCTGAAAAGTATGTTTTTGTACTAGAAAGTGGTATGTTGTAATTGTGTGTTATGACTTGACCCATACATGTAACCCCCTATGAATACTTGGTCTATACGGGATATATATATATATATATATATATATATATATATATATATATATATAACTAAGATCGAATAGATATTAGACTGTGTGAATCTGCTCTAAACCCACAACCAAACAAGGAACATGAAATAAAGTTGAAAGCACACATCATACGGCCTGTCGGATCCGATTAATATATAACCCTAATGTATCTACCGAGGAATCATAAATTTAACATTATAGGCCCCTTTCAAACTGTATTTTCATGTTACTAGGAAAGTTATGTGGCGTAGTTCTATTGTTAGGAAAACCACTAAAAGTTAAGAAATCTCATACTCTAAACGCCTTAGTCGATACTGTTGTGAATTTTATATATTGTTATGTTTTATTTGTTATAAACCGGTACTTTGTAGATGTACCCTATATATATAAGCCAGTACTTTGTAGATGTACTCCATATATATAGCCCGATACTTTGCAGATGTACCCCATATATATATATATATATATATATATATATATATATATATATATATATATATATATATATATATATATATATATATATATATACTTTGCAGATATATATATATATATATACATATATCTATATATATATATATATATATATATATATATATATATATAACCATATACTAAAAGTATTATCATATTTTGTTTTAAACAAATGAATTGATGGTCCGTTTCTTTCCTAGTTTTTGTGGAGTATAAAGTATATGTACGTGAATCATGTATTGATCCTCTATTCTAGAATATAGTATGCACTGATCCCCTAAAGTATACATACTATAGTTTACTAGTATATTTGTTTGAAATGCTACAGATTTTTAGAAAATACTCAATTAGCAACTGAGCTAAGCATGTACTTTAAAAATCGGGTTGTATAAACAACAATCTAACATATTTTAAAAGAGTTTTTGAATTGAATTAATAACTTATAAAATCCTAAGAATTTATTTTGTGTGATGGTTATCACAGGTAAATATTAACAAAATTTTATTGTGCTCACCTTGTATCCCCCCCCCCCCCCCCCCGTAAAAGCATTTAAAAACATTTAAAAGGTAGATTATAGGGGTATGAACTCACCTTATGTGAGTGATTTGATTGAAGACTGAAGTAAAGGTGTTTTATTCACTAGTGAAGTCCTGAGCACAAACAGGTCCTAATTAGCATATTTTCACTCATATATGTATATAGTTAGTGAATATAACTACAAAGGTGATTAGGAAATAACCTAGGATGCAAGAATAACTCACCAAAAGAGTGTTAGGAGCAAGTTAGGAGGTTGAAATGGTGTTCACGGCCCTAAGGAGTGATCACGGCCCAAGAACACATGAGTGTCATGGCCAATGTTGAAGGCTTCACGGCCTATGAGTGGTTCACGACCCAAGAACATGAAGAACACTTGAAGAATTTTGGTGGTTGGCAAGTGTTTGTAGGCCTTTCGTGGTATACCAAAGAGATGTAAAAGAAAAGGAGTGTTTAAGGGATAAAAAGTGTGTTCTTGAATATGATACTTGAGAGAGAATGGGATGAGATCACGGCCAGAAGTAGAATAATGAAATAAAAATGAAGTAAACTTATATATATATATATATATATATATATATATATATATATATATATATATATATATATATATATATATATATATATATATAGGGTCTAGTTCATGGTCCAAGGGTTCACGGTCCGAGGTTCACGACTTTGCAATTCACGGCTCAGTGTTCATGGCTTCGGAGGCTCATGGTTGCGAGGGTTTTGTGGTCCATGCGAAGGTACTTTTTCCTCCAAACTAAAACACACTTAGTTACAAGGCTTCGCTACTTAATCCAAAAATCCATCTAATTTAAGATCATGGAAGAAATAAGTTTGACCAAATTTGACTTTTATATGAATAAAATTTTCAAATTGTGACACAAATGGCCTCTTTGGGATCACTAACATAAGGAATATCAGAACTGGGCTTCACCTTTGGGCCATTGCTAGACGACCCAACATGGGCCTTTCCCTTCAAGTTTTTCTTAGGACCACCTTTCCTTTTCTTTCCTTTGTTTTGCCTAATAGAAAGGACATGAGCATTAGTAGAGGTAGGAGTTTCATTCCTATTCAGTCCTGACTCAGTCGTTCACAACAGGTTGTGGAGTTGGGCTAATGTGGTCGTTGGAAACCCTAATTAGGGTTTACAAAACCCTAATGCAATGAAACCCTAATTTGGGACTTATCGGGATTCGAAATTATTTAATGAACATAAAATATTAATTAATAATCATTTCAAATTAACCTAAGGCCATGTGGGACTTAATGGATTAAGTCTTTAATGGGTTAAGTAGGATAACTTAACCCTAATCATCATTTTATGTGAAAACCCTAATTTCACTTGGGCCTTGAGTTGGGACTTTCCATTGGGATTTGGTAATTGGATTATTAATGGGCCACCCAAGAATAATCATATGGACTAGAATATGTTGATGGACTTGGGGTAAGGCCCATATGAGGGTTTAGGCCTATTTTTGAAAAGTGGGCCATATATGGGCTATGGTTGGGCCTTAATGATTATATGATATTGGGCCATTAGAAATGCCATATTTTGGGCCTTCAGCCATAGTTGGACTTTTGGGCCTTTGGATTGGGCTTTGGGCTTGAATCATGCCAAGTTAGGGGTAGAGTAGTCTTTTACCCCCAAGCATGGACTTATGATTATGTGTTGGAACCCAATTATTAATTGGGTATTGTTTGATGTTGACAGTTCGGAAACCTGTCAACCAGCACTGGAGTTTTATCTGCGGGACTTCAGCATTTTCAGGTGAGTCTCCTCACCATACCAATGGGTCTAAGGCACCAAGGCCGGCCCATTTTATGATATGTGGTATATTAGTTAAAGTTGTATTATGTTACATGTTAGCTGGTTATGTGTTAGGAAGTATGTTAGTGGTATATGTGGTATGTTTGTATGGAAGACCATGGGAGAGCCCATGACACCTAGATGCAAGACCATGTGGAGAGCCCATGGCTTTCCTACTATGTTGTAGTGTTAATGTAGATTCACTACTGACATGTCTGTTATGCATGTATAGGTGGTATGCTAGTGATTATGTGTTATGCTAGTTGTCTTTGTGATACTTGTATGGAAGTCCATGGGAGAGCCCATGACACATGGATGTAAGACCATGTGAATAGCCCATGGGTTTCCTATCAAATACCATGGGAGAGCCCATGACATTTAGGTGTAAAACCATGTAGAGAGCCCATGGCATCCTGGAGTAAGACCCTAGGGACGAGCCCATGGCATCTGTATATGTTGATATGTATGGATATGTGATTGATATGGTTTATGTAGCTTTTATAGCTAATATAGATTATGTGATTACATGGACTGTGTGGGGTATGCTATGGGGAACTCACTAAGCTTCGTGCTTACAGTTTTGTTTATTGGTTTCAGGTATCATCGATTTGGAAAAGAAGGGCTCAGATTAATCGCAGTGCACACACCTATGTTTTCCGCGTTGAATGATTTTGGGATGAACTTTGATAAAAAAAATTAATTAAAGATGTTTTTTATGTTTGGAATAAATGATATCTGTATTTTAACTATATTAAAAATGAAATTTTTACCCTTGATTTTTGGACCGTTACATCTATGAGATGACTCGACGAGTCGACTGGGGTTTTTCCACGATGAGTCTGGACATGGGTGACTCGGCAAGTTGGCGAGACAACTCGACAAGTCAAGGTGGATTTTCACGATATGACAGAAGAAACAAGGGGACTTGACAAGTCACATAGATGCACTCGGCGAGTCGGGTCAAACATGGACTGTTGACTCGAGTTTGACTTCTATTGACTTTAGGGTTTGGTCATATATGAGTAATGGAGACCATGGAGGGGTAAAATGGTCTTTTACCTAATCCAAGAGTTAGAAAGATAAAGAGAGGGAAACATTTTGGTATTGAGAATGAATAGAGTATTAATTAGAGATATTTATCCTATGTGATAGGCGGAGGCTAGTTCGAGATTTATGTGTGTGAGATTGTTACTTGTTAGCTTTCAAGGTGAGTCTTCTCACTATACTTACCATATGTGGTATCTTTGTGCGAACGAGATGTCTTATGTCCTTATATGTGTATTGTGATATTCTGCATTATGTATTTGTGATTTATGTTGAGTATTATTATTATGAGCTTCCTGAGTTAGGACCAGAGGGTCCACCCGAGTTATGTGACCGGAGGGTCCTACTGAGACACATTGACCGGAGGGTCTTATCTGAGTATAACCATGAGAGGCTACTGAGATGTGTGTGGTATTTTGGGGAACTCACTAAGCTTCGTGCTTACCGTGTTATGTGTTATGTGTTTCAGGTACCTTTCATGATATCGGGAAGGCGCCGACTCGATTTTACACACGAGAGAAAGAGTTATGTTTAGAGAATCTTGGATTTGTGATAAACAATTTTAAATAAAAATGTGTTGAAAATTTGTTACTAGTGATTTTGAGGAAATGTGACATATGTTTAATTGTGTTTTGAAATGAAAATTTGGTTTTAAATTTTACGGTGTTACATAAAACTTTTTCAAAACATTTAAAACCAATAGTTATTGAAAATTTGTTTTCAAAATAGTCTAATATCATAGTTTTCCCAGAAACATAAATAAAACATGAGGAGCTGTACGATCACGCATTCACCTTGCCGCGATCACCTAATGTACCTGAAACAATAAACTGAAACTGTAAGCCCGAAAGGTTAGTGAGTTCCCCCAAAATACCCATACCCACAACACTACACATATAATCATAAATAGCATACTATGGGTCCAGTCAACCATCGGGTTGGAATACCCCAGGCCCCCAACCAATCAGTTGGAATGCCAACATACTATGGGTCAAATCATCCTCGGGATGGAATACCCCAAGCCCACAACCAACAGGTTGGAGTCCCCATATATTATGAGTCCAATCATCCTCGGGATGGAATACTCACGGCCCACAACCAACATGTTGGAATGCCCAGGTCTATTGGCTTTCGCACAAAGCAGATAAGCCTCAACCTCCAAAAAAACATGTGCACATATAACAGATAATCATTAACAGTCTATAGACCACGAACTGATCAAACAAACCATACCACATAACACCTAATACCATCATATCTATCATGATACCAATCTAACAGATCATACTAGCATATCACATAATACCATCCTAAAACCAGGACACCGACCTAACCAGGTCACTAAGCATAAACATAACCCCATCCTAACTACCAGGATGCAAACCAATAAACATATCATGCCATAACTGGATACAATCCATAAAGGGTCGGCCTTGGTGCCTTAGGCCCTGTTGATAAAGTGAGGATAACTCACCTCGCAAGTAATGTTGAAGTACTGCAAATCTCTGACTGTTGTCTCGCCGGGAATCCCAAACTATTACACAATAAATACTAAGTTAATACCCAACATGACCTTCTTGACTAAATGTCCACACCATTCATTAAGTTCATTCTCTTTATTGGGTCAAGGCCCAATACCCAGTCCTTGACTTGAAAGTCCACATATAAACCCCATTTTCAGCACAATTTACTAAATTGGGCCCAACTACCTAATTGGGCCTAACCCCATGATCCACTATCACTACTGGGCCCAAAATATCTCATTTACAAAGTCCAACAAAGGCCCAATTCCATTTAGCCCATAAACAACCCAAAATCCAAAGTCCATATGTCAAAGGCCCAACAGAGGACGTACGCAGGGCGTACTCGTCCAGTCGTTGACCACCATCGGGGTGGCTGACCCAGTACGTTGGGCGTATTGGATTTATGTTGGGCGTACTCTACAGTTTGCCAAAACCTTATTAAGTGCTTAATGGCTTAAGCTCTTAAGCCCAAACTTTAGATCCAGACACCTAACTGTTGGGTTTTGAGCATTCTAACACTCCTAAGTGTACATGCAACCCTAAATACCTTGGATCTATGTTTTCTCTATTATATATACAAATATGAACATCCAAGGTATTATCCTAATCTAGCATATAAAATAATGAATGTAACAAGATAGAATACATACCTCTTTCATGTAGAAAGTCTTCATGAAGCTTGAGTGCCAAGTGCCCCAAGTGTGACACCTCAAATGGTTCACACAACACCAAATACACTTGGAATAACTTGAGAGAATTCTACACTTCATGAAATCGGCTAGCCCTCTCTAGAATCATACTAGTGTAATCCTAGTGGCCGATTTTGTCAAGAATAAGATCTTTATATAGTGTTACAATTAGGGTAAACCCTAATTGTCATGACTTTCCATTTCCTTGGATCCATGGGTTCAAATACACCATGGAGCATCCATGGACCATCCTATGGGTTTTAGCCCAACTTGATTATCCATGGAGCATTAGCCCACTATACAAGTATGGATGATTTACACAATCAACCCATATATTTAATTAGTCTTCTTTTGATCACTTAATTAACCCTAGATTAATTCTTGATCAATACTAATTAAATAATCTTATTATTCTTATTATTAATATACTAGAACTTATAATATATTAATAACCATAAGTGTCTTATTTCTCTCATTATAGTCTATCCAAATGCATGATGCCATGCAACCCAAATGGACCATGTTGGGTCGGGCCAAGTCTTACAAATTATAGTTATGGACTTAGACATTAATCCAACAGTCTCCCACTTGGATAAGTCTAAAACTATTATTGCGTATGACTTCAGGAACCAACTGGCAATCGTAGCTCTCAAAAGCTTCTGTCAAACTCTGACCTTGTAGATGAACTCTGACCTTTATCAGTGACTTGTCCATTAGATAAGGGATCATATATTCCTCCATTCTAGATATCATATGGACTGAGACATGGATTATAATCATTCTCTCTGTCCATTTGTTGTTTCCCGATTTCTGATTTATGACGACTGACTAATTGAACAAATCAAATCAGTCCTGGCCCGGCCGAGCACTTCCATTTGTCATCATCAAATCATTGAGGGGCCCACAGATATCGCTTTTATCCCGAAGGTAAAAGGAATGGATAAACTTCGACTCATATGGCTTGTTCTACTACTTATTGAATCATACACAAAGGCACGTTTTATAGCACCGAGTTACCAAATGCGTTTTCGTGCAATCAATGTACTATCAACTCATAGTAACAACTCATATCTCTAGGTTTGAAGAATATAAGATATTATCGTCTCATGATCACTCGTGATAAAATCCATGAAGTGATTCTAATGAGCGCAGGTTGAATCCAATACTCAGAACTTATGAGCACTCATGAGTGTTGTAGCCCTTTGTCCAACACCTTAGACCTCTACAAGCCAACCCATGACAGTCTTAATTCATATCTACTTCCAACATATGACCGACTGTGGATAGTTTGAATAACTTAGTCATTCCGAAAGAATAACCTAGTTTATTCGGGAAGTCAAAACATGCAAAATGAAACACAATAATAATTGAACCCAATATGGTATCAAAACCTATGAACATAAATAAAACACCTTTTATTTATCACCATATGATTACACATTATTCATTGTATACTGTTTCAGCTATCAACTTTATTCTTGAATTTAAAACAATAGTTGTCCCATGCTCCAAGCATGTACACTATGTTTTCTAAACACTATTCATGCCATACACCAAGTATGCATACTATGTTTGTCTATGATCTTCACTTTGTGAACTAGATCAATTGAACATAACTCCAATGATCCTCTTTTCACAGTCCCAAATCCTTACTGCAAATGCAAGAATTTCAAATTCATGCCATTTACTGAAATTTGTTAGATTCTAAACTTATATTCATTGATCTTCTTGTAATGATTATGCACAAAATCAGAAAGACTTGACAACAACCATTACAGAGCATTCCAAAAAAGATCAGCTCCTTAGAAACATCCTTCTTGCAATAAGTTTCCTAATCTCAAACAGATTGAAAATTCTAACTTTGAAACATTTCCAGATTCCATTTTGACTTATCCCTTCTGAACAAGAGTTGCCTCCTTACAGATTATGTCAATATGGTCCTTCCAGAATTATCACTATACTTAAAACTATCCTTGAGCACCCAATCTTTGGTAAACCTTAGATTGTCCTCGACAATTGTTTAATCCTTTTAGTCATATCCAGTTCTAAACCTTTTCCCTTCTTAATGCCCCAGGCATTTGGAAAATTTTAGAAAGGATGAATATAGCACATGTAATCGATCCTATAGCCGAAGCATATGGGAATCGATTCATGATGTCTCACATAAAGACTAAACCAGTCTTTTTCTATAACATTTCCATTTCAATTTGCCAAGTTCTCATAATTCAGATTATGAAAAGGGATGCCGTAATCATAATCGAATTTTAGAACGCAAATAATGGACTCATATACAAAATTTCCTTATGTTGAGCCATTCCAACATGAAATTCATATATATATCCTTGACTAAATGATTAAAACCTCACGATCTAAGCTTATAGATTTGAGATGAAGTATAATTTCCTCTCCCTTAATTATAGCAAAACAACTTTTTCCCAATTGAAACTTTTGTTTTCTATAATTAACATTGCTAACTTGCAATACTTATCATAATTATCATGCTCCCACTAACATGATTATTATTAGCATAACACTTATGCTCCCACTAGCTTTGACGTGTACTTAGAAATCAGCTGGACTTCTAGAAATCAATACTTCATTGACTTTCTTACCAAAGTTCAGATTTTTGATACTAGATTGTTTTGATAAAACTTTATCAAAATCATACACCTTCCCTTAGATAGCACACTTGTGTGTCTAAACAATTATGAAGAGGGATGCCGTAATCATAATGGTTAGACCTTTTTGCCACTTTTCACAAGTCCAGGTTAGTGTGCCGGTAAACCATACACGCTCCACTAACGACTTTGAGAATGCAAATATCACAATTGCTATCTAGCTAAAATCTACTTAGTGAAAGTGTTTCCTCACCATCATTTTCATGAATCGGAGAGAAACCTTATGACACTTAGATTTAATGTTGTATGTGTTCTTATCCATGTGAATTGTCAAAACCATAGTCACAAGGCAAGGATAATGACAAATCCAAACTCTTATGGATTGAACTTAATCTTAAGTTCTTGCCACCTGGCAGCTCAAGGGCCTACCATTGCTTCCAAGTTGTTGTGCAACAAATTGAGAACTCTAAGAACTCATATGCAAAGCCAACTTTAACTGGAATGGGCACAGAATATGTCAACACGATAGGTTATAAACCTCAAGTCGTGTGCTAGTGAAGAACTTTAGGTTTTACTCTTGATTAGTTCTTGAGACTTTCAAGACTTTTAAGACTCCCACTGTCCTCTTGACATATAAGTCTTTCTTGTCAGTTATTCAAGAGATAGTGTGGATTCTAATCAAGACAAACACTTCACATAATTGGCCTAAGTTGGTCTTTGTTTTATCCAAAACATCACAACTCACCAATTTCAAATGTACAAGAGTAGAAATCTTTTACTCTTACATTTGACAAGTGTTTTATACCTTCCTTGAGACATGTCACTCAAGTTACAATCTTGGAGTATGACTCTAAGACTTGTATTGGAACAAAGTATGACTCATCTTCTTGATTTAACCACTTCAACAATTCAAATTCCTCATCTTAGCTATAAGAAGGCTCTTAGAGGATGAATTGTGATAAGGTCTCTAAATCATTAAGATGATCACAAAAATTGATACTAAAGTACTCTCCCATCTTTTCAGATTTGAGAAAATTTTATCCTTCTGCCTAGTTTGATTCTTCTTATTCGCTTTGCCATACATTGGAACCTTTTCCAATGTCTCAGAGTTACACTTAAGCTTGTAAGTATAATCATATTTACTGAGCTTTAGTAAACTATGCCGAATAGTCTTATCAATCTTTTGTGGTGGACTTGACCAGTGCACAAGAATGTGTACTCGATCCTGTCACAACTGTAAATTTTGAGCCATGTAATCTATACATTCAAGTTAATGTGAATCAAAAACTTCAAGTAATACAACATGCTAGAACTACAAATAGTCATCAAACAATTGGAGACCCTAGAAGTTCTTGTTAAGTCTAATTTAGGCTAGAACTTCCTTATTGGATCCAAATGGGCCAATAAGCTTCCAATTAGACTATCATGGGCTTAGAACCCTAATTGGGCTCTAATTGGACCCACTCTTATTTATTTTAACATTTTAGGTCATGTTGGGCCTATAATGAAATGAATTGGAAGCTTTGGGCCAAGGATAACCTAAACTAGCCCAACAAAATGTAAAAATCATATTATATTTTTTTTTGGGCCAAAAATCATTCAACTTAACTCCTATGTGGGCTTAGGGGCAATAGAGCCCAAAAATCTTTTCTTCCTTCCCAAATTTCGGCCCAAGAAAAGCCCAAGAGGAGGAGTTGACTATTACCATGCCACCTCATTTTTATCTCTTGGTTTTCCATGCAACATGTCTCATATCTCTATGCATGTATCACTTCATGTCTATTTCTCTCTCTTTCTTCTTGCTCTCGGCCAAACACAACACACACACACACACACAAATCTCTCACAAACACTCTTTAGATTACTCAAGAAACCATCCTCCCTCTTCATTTAAAATCTCGAAACTTTGCTTGTGCATCAAGAGGATTTCAAGAAAATATCATCACTTCTTGGTAAGTTACACATATCTAAGGAATTTATAACTCTTTTTCTCATTATTATATCCTTTCTCTTAAACAATTTTGGTAATCATGCTCCTAGAAAACTCCTTAAACTCGAGATCTACATCAAGGAGAGCTAGGGCCGAAAATCACTTCATTTTCCTTCCATTTTCTTTGCAAAACCGAGCCCCCACACCCAAGGTGAGCTTCATACCCCCTATTTTCTGTTTTTATGAGTTTTGTGGGGGGGGAATACAAGTGAAAGTGTAGATCTATATGTGTTTTGTATGCCTTGTATGATTTCCATGCTTATATGTATGCTTTTATGTGTTTTTATGTTGGATCTAGCCTTAAAACTCATCAAAACCGAGATATATCTTGTGTTAAATGATTTTAGCTTCAAATATATTTCTAAACACAAAGTGCTTCAAGAACAATGGCTAAGTGGTTTAGTAATAATTTTCTTTGGGTTAAAAACACAAATTTTGGGCCTAAAATGTGAAAAATGCAAAAATAAGGGCCCAAATTGACATTTCACAGATTCTGATGGATGAAGTGTGCCAAAACAGTTCCTATAAATAAATTTCTGGAAATATACTCATTTAGGGGATTAAAAACATAAATTCCAAGCTTAATGGGCTAAAAATGAAAATTTCGGCCCAATAAGGCCCATTATGCGAATTTTTCTGTTTTGGAGGGCCAAAACTGTAACTTTCTGTAAAACAGTGGACTATAAGTGTTCCAAATCCTTTTCAAAGGTTTAAAATGCTTTTTAAATTTAAAAAGGACCAAAGTTGCAAAAATTTTCCAATTTGGGCCAAAATTGTCAAAATTACGAAAAGAAGGGCTAAAACCGAGAAAAACTGCATTTTCAGGGACTTAAACTGTTTTCTATGAAAAATATGCTGGAAAATATTAATTTCAATAATTTTTGGTGTTAAAATGTCAAGAAAAATAGTTTAAGGACCAAACCGGGAAATATTACAATGAAAGGGTTGAAAATGTAATTTTTACAAATAATGAGGGGCTGAAAACAGAAATATTTCAAGGCTAATTCAATATGTACAATTTGATCAAACAATGACACCTCGACTATCGACGAAATACAACTCATTACAATACCAAAAGTCGTTGTTAAACGAATTGGCTCGGTCTCGAGTCAATGGAAATCTACAACTACTAACTCTTCGACACTACGAATCATACAAATAACGTTTGGTAATACATATACATACGAGTGTGCACAGACGTCTACGCACCATCTTCGGGCCCCAAAAGTGTAAAATCTTGCTTGTTGGGCCTAGCTAGCCCAATGACCTGATCTTAAGGCCCGAAGACACATATTTTCTACAAAGTGTTGAGTTTCACCGGCTTGGCACAACGTAGAGTGACTTTCAATGGCTTGTACCACTGGTCCCCAAGGGTCCATGGTATTGCTAGAAGAGTCTGCATATTTTACGAGGCGGGTCGGGGACCCCTCGCACGCATATTTTCCCCAACCGGTTAATGGAGTCATCGGGGTCTTCGTGACCTCTTTCTCTTCGGATGTGGGACTACACCTTGTCCGGGCGATTGGATAACGCGATTAGTACTGACGACGCCTTCGGGAATCGTTGGTATATCTACAAACTGGGCGTTTGCGTAACGCGGGTTTGTAGTAAATAATCCTGCTCGAGAACCTTCCAACGTCGCCTGGGACTGGCACTGCTATCTTCGTAATGGTTTCAACGCAACTTAATGGATTCCAAAGGAACTAGGGGAACATCGGGTTTCCCTAGGGTTTTCAATACATACAGATTTGAAATGCATACATCTTCAATGAACATTTTTTTTAAAGTATAGAAACAAACAAGCATACCTATGGATCTTCACAACGTTTTCAAAAGCTTTTCTTTTCAGAAAATATCGGATTTTCTGGTGCTTTTTCAAGCAATACAAACATTCGATTTCAAACACTACTTATGAACTCACCAACATTTCATATGTTGACGTTTTTCAAAATACTTGTATTCTCAGGGAACCAGTGAATCAAGGGAAACCATACTCAGTGACGGTTGCAGTTTATTTTTGTATGAATTGAACAAATTAATTTTTGGGGAATGTAATGTTTAAACAATGTATGATATGTAAACACTACTGGTTGTACTATGTTGATGAATGGTGACGAATGTTGTTATGTTTCATATATATTCAATGTTATGGTATTCAATTGAGTCACGACAGCCCCCGGACGTTTCCGCCGTCTGGTTCGGGGGTGTGACAGGTTGGTATCAGAGCTTTGTTTATAGTGAACTAGCATGTCGAGCCATACATTGATATGCAACTATAAACCAAAAAGAGGGACTAACATAACTCTGAACAGAACAAGTAAATAAAACACACTTGCTTGCATTAGGAGTAAGGACCTAACGCTGAATCAAACACCATAATGCTGTATCTCGGTTAACTCGGGACTGTTCTTAGTGATACCAAGGAGTGAATGTAGCCTGATCAACTACATTCTCTCCAAGGTAAAACTAACACACGTCTTGATGAGATCGGAATAGCCAGGGAACCTAAAACTATACCCTTTATCACCCAAAAAGAGAATGTTTGCTTAGTCAGTACAATAGTCATAGTACCCTAGGAATAATGTAGCATAATTACGTACTCGCGCAGACAGCATGGCTGGTTTTCATCACCCTGGAGACCCCTACTTCCCTAATCAGGGAAACAACGGGTGGCTAGAGGAGGAGGAGGAGCCCGAGGAGGAGCAGCAGGGTATCCAGTTTCATCAGGCCTTAGTAGCTCACGGGATACTTGTGGATGAGCCAGAAGGGAATCCAGGCGAAGCACACGATGTCGGACCCGACGAATACGTAGACACTGACTACGAATTTGGAGAGCTCGACGATGACGACGAAGACGGCCGGGTCGGGGACCAGGACCCCATCCCGCCATGCGAGGACGAGGCACAACCAGATCACCCTGCCCCACCAGTGAACCCCCCAAGAGAGAACCGTTCCCTCGAAGCTGAGATCGCTGCACTGCGACAACAGCTGTATGCTATGGAGGCTCGGGCAGTGCAAGCAGAGCATGAGAGGGATGAGGTTATAGGAGACATGGCAGAGATGGCGTAGCTGCTGGCGCAACATTTCGGCATATGACTTCGGCACCACCTCCTGACGCAGCTCATCGCGGTTAGGGATAGACCTATCGTAGTAGGATATTAGTAACTATGTTATGTACTCCGGCTCTATGTTTAAGTGACTACACTACTCATGGAGCCGTTATGCTGTCGGATTAGCGTTACTTATGTATGCTCCTACGAGCAAATTTTCTTGTACGAAATGCGGATAATATTAATAAACTTTTGTGTGTTTTGCTAAATTATTCTCAGTTGCTATGTGTTGAGACATTATGATTGCATGCTTGATGATAGTAATGTTTAGGTTCGCACCATACACCTAGTTAGTAGAGTCGCCACCTCACAGAAACCACGTACACTCAACATCTTTCCGTTTCATGACAGAAAGATGCCTCGCCCAGCTACTCGCGGAAATCCCGAACCAACTCCGCCGGAAGTTGACTCCACTGCTTTCCAGGCAGCCGTGTCTGCTGCAGTCACAGCGGCTATGGCACAACTTCACCGAGGGAACAACGGAGGAGGTAACGGGCAAGGATCCGGAAGTTCGAACAACGGGACGAACCAAGGACCCACTAAAACGTGCACTTACAAGGATTTTGCAAACGCTAAACCCCGAACTTTCAACGGTACCGGAGGAGTGATCGCCCTAAAGCGATGGATCGAGAAGGTAGAGTCGGTATTCGAGATATGCGAGTGCCCCGAGTAGATGAAAGTGAAGTTCGCGGCCTGCACTTTTGTGGACCAAGCACTCACTTGGTGGAATGGTCACATAGAAGCTATGACACTCCCTGTCGCCAACTCTATTCCCTGGGCAGAAATGAAAGAGATGTTGACGGCTGAGTACTGCCCCCGAGGCGAAATACAGAAGATGGAGCAGGAACTATGGAATCTCACGGTGCAGAATGGGAACATCGATGCTTACATATCGAGATTCAGCAAACTATCTCTGTTGTGCCCGGGTATGATCACATCAGAGGGAAAGAAGATTGAACGATTCATTTGGGGACTGACATCCCCCATTCAAGGGAATGTGATAGCTGCAAACCCTGAAACTTTTGACAGTGCGAAGAGATTGGCAAAGAGGCTATATGACCATAACAACAAAAAGGGCGAAAAACCAGTGGAGACTGAGAAGAAGAAGGAGGGTGATGGTAAGAAAGGATGGAACCACAAGAGAAAGGGACGTCAGGGTCCCGAGACCTCTAAAAAGCAGCAAACGGTGGCAGTTCACGCTGTCACTGCGCCGGTACCAGACACATCACATGCTCCAGCCTCAGCTGCTTCAAATACTTCAAGACCCTATTCCGGCAATCATCCCAAATGCAACAAGTGCGGTTTCCATCACCAAGGAGAATGTAGGGAGTTCCATTGCACCAGTTGCAACCGAAGGGGACACACTGCAAGGTTCTGCAGGACTTATCCTTCTCAGAACCAGAGTCAGGGAAACAACCAGAACAACAATAACAACCACCGCAATATCAACAACACCAATGCCGGCGGCAACAACGCAGGGCCTAGCCACACCTGTTTCGGGTGTGGAAGGACGGGACATTTCCGTCGAGACTGCCCTAACAACAACAACTCAGGAAACAGAGGAGCAGGAAGAATGCTGACTATGGGTCAGAGTGATGCAGTTCAGGACCCCGCAGTTGTGACCGGTACGTTCCTCCTAAACCACACTTATGCATGCATCTTATTTGATACCGGAGCGGAGCGAAGCTTCGTAAGCGAGAAGTTTAAACACTTATTAAAACAACAACCCCAAAAGCTAAATGAAACCTATACGGTGGAAATGGCCAATGGGAAGACCGAATCCACTAGGGAAATCTACGCTGGATGTACCCTAACCCTTAACCAACACGTCTTACGAATAGATCTGATGCCAGTGTCAATTAGGAGTTTCGATGTGATTATCGGCATGGATTGGTTAAGCCCCCACCATGCTGAGATTTTGTGCCACGAGAAGGCCGTTCGCCTTCGTCTCCCGAATCACGAAACCCTAGTAATTTACGGAGATAAACCCAGTACGAATCTTCGCCTCATCTCGTGCATCAAGGCACAAAAACACCTGCGAAAGAACAACTTAGCGTTCTTGGCTCACATAGTGGACAAGACTAAAGAAGAAACTAACATCCAAGACATTCCGGTAGCGTGTGAATTTCCGGACGTGTTTCCCGAAGATCTTCCAGGAGTACCCCAGAGAGACAGGTTGAGTTCCGAATCGACCTCGTCCCAGGAGCAACTCCTCTCGCTAAATCACCATATCGGTTGGCACCTGCTGAAATGCAGGAATTATCCAGCCAACTCAGTGAGCTTCTGGACAAGGGATTTATCCGACCTAGCTACTCGCCATGGGGAGCTCCGGTGCTCTTTGTCAAAAAGAAGGATGGATCTTTCAGAATGTGCATCGATTACAGAGAGTTGAATAAACTCACTGTTAAAAACCGCTACCCACTCCCGCGAATCGATGATCTATTCGACCAGCTCCAAGGAGCTAGCTATTTTTCTAAAATAGATCTACGGTCCGGATACCATCAACTCAAGGTCCGAGAAGAAGATATTCCTAAAACCGCTTTCCGAACCCGCTATGGACATTATGAATTCGTTGTAATGCCCTTCGGTCTAACAAATGCACCTGCCGCATTTATGGACCTAATGAACCGAATCTGTCGACCGTTCTTAGACAACTTCGTCATTGTGTTTATCGATGACATCCTCGTCTATTCTCGAAGCAAAGAGGAGCATGGCCAACATCTCCGACAAGTCCTAGAGACGCTGCGATCGGAAAGGCTTTACGCCAAACTCTCTAAGTGTGAGTTTTGGCTACGGAGCGTGAATTTTCTCGGTCACGTAGTTAGCCAAGATGGAATTCATGTGGATCCCTCTAAGGTCAAAGCTGTGGAAGGATGGGCAACTCCGACTACGCCCACAGAAATTCGTCAGTTCTTAGGCCTAGCAGGCTACTATAGGAGATTCATCCAAAACTTCTCTAAAATCGCCAAGCCACTTACCTTGCTTACGCAAAAGAGTGTGCCATTCAAGTGGACAGACCGACAAGAGATTGCGTTTCGAGCCTTGAAGCAAGCTCTTTGTAGCGCTCCTGTACTATCTCTACCTGAAGGAACGGAAGATTTTGTAGTTTACTGTGACGCGTCAAATCAAGGCTTAGGTTGCGTTCTCATGCAACGTGGAAGAGTGTTAGTAAGTGCCTTATGTGTGCCAAAGTAAAAGTGGAATACCAGAAACCTTCAGGATTGTTACAGCAACCGGCAATCCCTGAGTGGAAATGGGAGGGGATTTCTATGGACTTCGTGACCAAGCTGCCCAAGACGTCGGACGGATTGGACACCATATGGGTAATAATCGACCGACTGACGAAATCTGCCCATTTCCTGCCCATCAAAGAGTCCTACAAGATGGAGAGGCTGACGCGTTTGTACCTACGAGAGATTGTAAGACTTCATGGAGTGCCAAAATCTATCATCTCGGATAGGGACAGTAGGTTCACGTCACGCTTTTGGCAGTCGCTCCACAAGGCCATGGGAACTCATCTTGATATGAGCACCGCGTATCACCCACAAACGGACGGTCAAAGCGAACGAACCATTCAGACGCTTGAAGACATGCTTCGTGCATGTGTGATAGA
Organism: Lactuca sativa; assembly: GCF_002870075.4. Taxonomy (NCBI): domain Eukaryota; kingdom Viridiplantae; phylum Streptophyta; class Magnoliopsida; order Asterales; family Asteraceae; genus Lactuca; species Lactuca sativa. The sequence goes on from NC_056625.2 coordinate 316,428,259, forward strand.
CTTCGGAAAGTCTTGGGATACCCACCTACCGTTGATTGGGTTCTCATATAACAATAGTTATCATTCGAGCATTAAGGTGGCCCCTTTCGAAGCACTGTACGGGCGTAAATGTAGATCACCGTTATGTTGGGCTGAAGTAGGTGACACCCAGCTAGCAAGAACACATACGTCGGATAGGGCAATGACAGGACCGGAAATCATTCGCGAGACCACAGAAAAGATTGTCCAGATCAAAGCTCGATTACAGGCATCGCGTGACCGGCAAAAGAGCTACGCTGATAAACGGCGAAAGCCCTTAGAGTTCCAGGTCGGTGATCGAGTATTGTTGAAGGTCTCACCCTGGAAAGGGGTGATACGTTTCGGAAAACGAGGAAAGCTAAACCCACGGTACATTGGACCTTTCGAAATCGTCGCCCGAATAGGTCCGGTAGCCTACAGACTACAACTACCCGCGGAGCTAAACGGTGTACACCCCGTGTTTCATGTTTCTAATCTGAAAAAGTGCCTATCAGATGAAACTCTCGTCATTCCTCTTGACGAAATCGAAATCAATGAGAATCTCCTGTTCGTCGAAGAACCAATCGAAATCATGGACAGGGAGGTGAAGCGTACTAAACAAAGTCGCATCCCGATCGTGAAGGTACGGTGGAACGCAAAGCGTGGGCCAGAATTCACGTGGGAACGCGAAGATCAAATGAAGCAGAAGCACCCTCACCTATTCTAGCAATTCTCAAATCTAGCTTTCAAACAGAATTTCGGGACGAAATTCCCTCTAACGGGGGGATGATGTCACAACTGTAAATTTTGAGCCATGTAATCTATACATTCAAGTTAATGTGAATCAAAAACTTCAAGTAAATACAACATGCTAGAACTACAAATAGTCATCAAACAATTGGAGACCCTAGAAGTTCTTGTTAAGTCTAATTTAGGCTAGAACTTCCTTATTGGATCCAAATGGGCCAATAAGCTTCCAATTAGACTATCATGGGCTTAGAACCCTAATTGGGCTCTAATTGGACCCACTCTTATTTATTTTAACATTTTAGGTCATGTTGGGCCTATAATGAAATGAATTGGAAGCTTTGGGCCAAGGATAACCTAAACTAGCCCAACAAAATGTAAAAATCATATTATATTTTTTTTTGGGCCAAAAATCATTCAACTTAACTCCTATGTGGGCTTAGGGGCAATAGAGCCCAAAAATCTTTTCTTCCTTCCCAAATTTCGGCCCAAGAAAAGCCCAAGAGGAGGAGTTGACTATTACCATGCCACCTCATTTTTATCTCTTGGTTTTCCATGCAACATGTCTCATATCTCTATGCATGTATCACTTCATGTCTATTTCTCTCTCTTTCTTCTTGCTCTCGGCCAAACACAACACACACACACACACAAATCTCTCACAAACACTCTTTAGATTACTCAAGAAACCATCCTCCCTCTTCATTTAAAATCTCGAAACTTTGCTTGTGCATCAAGAGGATTTCAAGAAAATATCATCACTTCTTGGTAAGTTACACATATCTAAGGAATTTATAACTCTTTTTCTCATTATTAGATCCTTTCTCTTAAACAATTTTGGTAATCATGCTCCTAGAAAACTCCTTAAACTCGAGATCTACATCAAGGAGAGCTAGGGCCGAAAATCACTTCATTTTCCTTCCATTTTCTTTGCAAAACCGAGCCCCCACACCCAAGGTGAGCTTCATACCCCCTATTTTCTGTTTTTATGAGTTTTGTGGGGGGGGAATACAAGTGAAAGTGTAGATCTATATGTGTTTTGTATGCCTTGTATGATTTCCATGCTTATATGTATGCTTTTATGTGTTTTTATGTTGGATCTAGCCTTAAAACTCATCAAAACCGAGATATATCTTGTGTTAAATGATTTTAGCTTCAAATATATTTCTAAACACAAAGTGCTTCAAGAACAATGGCTAAGTGGTTTAGTAATAATTTTCTTTGGGTTAAAAACACAAATTTTGGGCCTAAAATGTGAAAAATGCAAAAATAAGGGCCCAAATTGACATTTCACAGATTCTGATGGATGAAGTGTGCCAAAACAGTTCCTATAAATAAATTTCTGGAAATATACTCATTTAGGGGATTAAAAACATAAATTCCAAGCTTAATGGGCTAAAAATGAAAATTTCGGCCCAATAAGGCCCATTATGCGAATTTTTCTGTTTTGGAGGGCCAAAACTGTAACTTTCTGTAAAACAGTGGACTATAAGTGTTCCAAATCCTTTTCAAAGGTTTAAAATGCTTTTTAAATTTAAAAAGGACCAAAGTTGCAAAAATTTTCCAATTTGGGCCAAAATTGTCAAAATTACGAAAAGAAGGGCTAAAACCGAGAAAAACTGCATTTTCAGGGACTTAAACTGTTTTCTATGAAAAATATGCTGGAAAATATTAATTTCAATAATTTTTGGTGTTAAAATGTCAAGAAAAATAGTTTAAGGACCAAACCGGGAAATATTACAATGAAAGGGTTGAAAATGTAATTTTTACAAATAATGAGGGGCTGAAAACAGAAATATTTCAAGGCTAATTCAATATGTACAATTTGATCAAACAATGACACCTCGACTATCGACGAAATACAACTCATTACAATACCAAAAGTCGTTGTTAAACGAATTGGCTCGGTCTCGAGCCAATGGAAATCTACAACTACTAACTCTTCGACACTACGAATCATACAAATAACGTTTGGTAATACATATACATACGAGTGTGCACAGACGTCTACGCACCATCTTCGGGCCCCAAAAGTGTAAAATCTTGCTTGTTGGGCCTAGCTAGCCCAATGACCTGATCTTAAGGCCCGAAGACACATATTTTCTACGAAGTGTTGAGTTTCACCGGCTTGGCACAACGTAGAGTGACTTTCAATGGCTTGTACCACTGGTCCCCAAGGGTCCATGGTATTGCTAGAAGAGTCTACATATTTTACGAGGCGGGTCGGGGACCCCTCGCACGCATATTTTCCCCAACCGGTTAATGGAGTCATCGGGGTCTTCGTGACCTCTTTCTCTTCGGATGTGGGACTACACCTTGTCCGGGCGATTGGATAACGCGATTAGTACCGACGACGCCTTCGGGAATCGTTGGTATATCTACAAACTGGGCGTTTGCGTAACGCGGGTTTGTAGTAAATAATCCTGCTCGAGAACCTTCCAACGTCGCCTGGGACTGGCACTGCTATCTTCGTAATGGTTTCAACGCAACTTAATGGATTCCAAAGGAACTAGGGGAACATCGGGTTTCCCTAGGGTTTTCAATACATACAGATTTGAAATGCATACATCTTCAATGAACATTTTTTTTAAAGTATAGAAACAAACAAGCATACCTATGGATCTTCACAACGTTTTCAAAAGCTTTTCTTTTCAGAAAATATCGGATTTTCTGGTGGTTTTTCAAGCAATACAAACATTCGATTTCAAACACTACTTATGAACTCACCAACATTTCATATGTTGACGTTTTTCAAAATACTTGTATTCTCAGGGAACCAGTGAATCAAGGGAAACCATACTCAGTGACGGTTGCAGTTTATTTTTGTATGAATTGAACAAATTAATTTTTGGGGAATGTAATGTTTAAACAATGTATGATATGTAAACACTACTGGTTGTACTATGTTGATGAATGGTGACGAATGTTGTTATGTTTCATATATATTCAATGTTATGGTATTCAATTGAGTCACGACAGCCCCCGGACGTTTCCGCCGTCTGGTTCGGGGGTGTGACAGATTCCTTAGTCCTTTACTTGACTCACACATCCATGTGAGCAGGTAATTAGTCTTAATTTTCCAATACTTGAAAGTTCTCATTCATCATGCTATACAACTTGCATGATTCCAAGTTCCGGTCCAATTGAAACTTGGGTGATGAGAATCTTTCCTTATTTGGTAAATTTAGACATTACCACAAATGAAAGAATCAATTTCATACTTCCACTCTTGCTATTAATGGAATCTTATAAGAAACAAAAATTTCCACAAATGCCATTGTAAGGATATTTTAAAATAAATAAAATCAAAATTTTCCTTTTATTTTAAAAAACTTTGCGGAAGAACTTATCCTTACAATCCATATGAAAACTTGTTGTTATCTATTCCTAAGCAATATCTCATAACTCCTAAGAAGTAGCTCAAGAATCCGATCTTCAAACTATGCGATAGAAATCCATCTATACGATCAGATTCAGCATATTCTTTCTTTAAGTTTCTTCACTTTTCTTTGATTCTTAAAACATCACCATGTGACCTAGTCACATTATGTATCAGGAATCTCAAAATAGAAACTTAACAGAGTTAGATAGTCGACTTTACCTGAAGTAGAGTCAAACTTATTGACTTTAACCTCCTTAGGTAAATTTGGCAGCTTCGCAACCAATGTCCCTTCCTTTGGCAATATAAACATATGGACCCTTTGATAATGGTACACGAGACTATCACAGACTTAGCTTTTCTCTTTACCATTTGGTCAACCGAGTTGACTATGGCCAATCCCTTTCCATTGGGAAGAGAATGCTTTTCTGGATTTCCTGTGTCACTATTGTCAATGTCCATCAAGTTTTAAGAGGTTGATCTTAACAAATAGATAAGATCATTAAGGGTCTTGTTGTAACAGCCCGGATCTCCAGGTATTTTATTGTTTTAATATTTTGAGTTTTGAGAAGGGACTCGGCGAGTTGGAGCTCAGACTCGCCGAGTAGGGTCGCGATTCTGGACGCGGGATTCGTTCGGACTCGGCGAGTCCAGGATATGGACTCGGCGAGTCCACGCTGTTTAATGAAACCCTAATTTCTCGGGTTTGGGACCTATTTAAATGGCATTATGGCCGTCATTTGCATCCATCAGTCCTTAGAGAGAAACCCTGAAAGTGCTTTAGCAATTTGAGAGAGAAAGGAGGCATTTCTTGACATTTGTGTGTTGTTTAGCAAAGAAGAGGGAGGCTCTACCCAAGAGGAGGCAAAAGAGAATACTATTTGGTGGATTTGAAGCTTGGCCCTTCAATCTAAAGGTATGATTTCGACTCATCTCCTGTTTTGTGAAGTATAATCGATTTTAGGGTTTCTTGTGGCCTTGTTGAGTTGATTTGATGGCCAAATAGTCCCATGCTTGTGATGAGACTTCGGATCTGGATCCATAGAGGTCCAGAGAGTCTCATTCTTCAAGCTTTATAGAGAACAATGGAGGTCATGACCTTGTGTAGTGAGATTTGTTGAAGATTCTTCATAATTGGTCATATAGAGGTTGTTAATGCATCAAGACTAGGACTTTACGTGATGAATCAGTCTAGGAGGGCCAGATCTATGAATTGTTGGAGTAGATCTGACCTTAGAAGCAAGTTTGGGTGATTGCATGGAATGGACTCGCCGAGTCCGATGAGCAGACTCGACGAGTAGCTTGAAGATTGCCTTGGACCGGACCGGCCAGTGAGTGGTCCAGTCGAGTCAGGAGTTGACCCAGTGAGTCAGGGCGAGTTAGAGAGAGTCGTCAAGTGGTCTGAGTCGAGCTGGGACTCGCCGAGTCGTTCTTGAGACTCGGCGAGTTGAGTCGGGGTGGTCCCGCGATTCTTCCAGGTGGAACTCGTCGAGTCAGGGGGAGTACTCGACGTGTAGAAAGGGAATCCTAGAAAGTTGGTGAGAACGTCTAGACTCGCCGAGTTGCCGTGTGCACTCGCCGAGTCCGGTCAAAGTTGACCATTGACCGTTGACCTGTGTTGACTTCTTAGGGATAGTCAACCTTAGAGATAAAAGTGTTAATTAGAGTCTTGTGATGTTATAGGAGGATTAGAGCTCGGAGGATCGAGCACGAGGATTTCCAGGGATCGTGAGATACCAAGACACGCGAGGTGAGTCTTCTCACTATACCTTACCTTGAGTCGGTAATCAGAGTTATGTGTTAGTGTATGTATGTTATGTGTATGTTATGTGTTGTACTGCATTATTTCTATGTGATTTATGCTGTGCATGTTTACAGAGTTGGAACCGGAAGGTTCACAGAGTTAGAACCTGAGGGTTCACAGAGTTTGGGTGCACGGACCCATAGAGTTATGGCCTCGAGTGGCTAATATGTGTTTTATGTGCGGTATTTTGGGGAACTCACTAAGCCTTGTGCTTACAGTGTTAGTGTTGTTGTTTCAGGTACTAGCGATGACCGTGGGAAGGCGCCGGCTTGATCTGTACACACGTAGAGGAATTCGATATAATTATGTGATCTTAGGATTTGTATGATACATATTGGAATTTGAAACTTGATGTTTTATGAAATTAAAAGAGAAATGTTTTTATAAATTGTGAAAAATAAATTTTAAAATTTTCGGTGTTACAAGTTGGTATCAGAGCCTTGGTTTGAGGGATTCGGGTACACCTTCGGGCGTATTTGAACTCAAACTGAGGATTTGAGATGAAATTTCAAAAAGAGTAAAAGATTTTCGAAAAAACGCAGAACAAGAGATGTGTGTACGATCAGTCAGCGCCCGGACGGTGATTTCCCAAAATACCTTTATATATTATGTGATATTGATATTGATATGATGTATCTGCATGCTAGAGTAGGCTAGGTATTGCTATTAGGACTAGAGTGGCCTGATGTGTGATGCCTTAGCCTAGGGAGAGGTGAACTGCTATGAGATGCTTGAGAGTGAGTAGGTAGCAGCAAGAGACTTATGAGAGATCTATTAGAGAGTAGCCTATGCATGATAAAGTACTTGAGACCTGGGATCCAAAGAGAAGGACTTGGGGTGTATTCTGGTGCGGTGCGGACAGTAGTATTGGGCCCATACTACTGGAAGCATCGGAGCGGGGTGCAGCCCAAGTCAGAATCTTTGGAATGCCAAGAATCAAGGAGAAAAGAGTTGTCGAGTGTGAGCATACTCGTGTGGATTCTAATTTATCGTATGTTGTATTTCAGAGGTAGATCATGGTGAGGACACGTTTGATGCCCGAGAGCAGTGGTACCAGTGAGGAGGAGATCCGCCGGATCATTCAGGAGGAGGTGGCTGCGGCCATCAGGGCAGAGATACCGGAGATGTTTGGGTCTATAAAGACCACATTGATTGAGACGTTTGATGAGCGTTATGCCGCTCTTTCTGAGGCTGCTGCTGCAGCGGCTACCGCAGCGATTGCTGCTGCGAGACCGCAGGGTGGGGATGCGTTGCTGTTCCGTGAGTTCAGCAACACAAAACCACCAGAGTTTGATGGTACTCAGGATCCGGTGGCAGCTATGAGGTGGATATCTGATATTGAGGGGTGTTTCTTCACTTGCTCGTCTCCTGAGCATTTGAAGGTACGGTTCGTACTGAACCAGCTTCGCTTGGGAGCGAAGGACTGGTGGAAGTTTGTGACGGCGCATTATTCGCCTGCTGAGCTTTCTGCGGTGACCTGGGAGAGGTTCACCACTATGTTTCGGGATGAGTACGTTCCCTAGGTGGAGAGGGAGCGTTTAGCACAGGAGTTTCTGACCCTCAAGCAGGGTACTGAGTCTGTTACAGCGATCACGAGGATGTTCCACGAGAGGGCGATGTTCTGCCCTGAGCACGTGTCCACTGAGCAGGCACGTATGAGCCGCTACTTGAGCATCTTGAGGAGGGATATTCGGGAGTTCGCTGCGAACTCCTCGTACCGTACATTTGCCGAGCTTCAGGCAAATGCCCGGAAGAGGGAGATTGAGCTTGAGACCCAGGCCAGGGAGGAGGCAGAGTCTCAGGGGAGGGATCGGCGACCGGCGCTGTCGCAGCCGGCCGCCAAGCGGGCCAAGCCTGCTGATCCCAGACCAGGGAGCCAGAAGGGCCGCACTTGCGGAAAGTGCGGCAAGGGTCATGACGGAGTCTGCCGAGCAGGGTCTTGCTACAAATGTGGCAAGGAGGGGCACATGGCCAAGGACTGCCCTAAGGGGTTTGCAGTGTGCTTTCACTGCAACCAGACCGGACACCGGAAGGCCGAGTGTCCGCAGTTGCGCGGAGCATCTCAGGGGTCTGCTCCTGCCGCCACCAGAGTTACAGAGAGTCGGCCTGTGAAGGCCGAGGCGCCGAGAGCTCAAGGGAGAGCCTTCCAGCTGACTGCGGAGGAGGTCCGCGCTGCGCCCGATGTTGTGGCTGGTATGTTTCCTTTCGTGTATTTGTTTTGATATATGGTGTTATGCTTATATTATGTTATGTGTAGGTACCTTTCTTGTGAATTCCGTACCTGCGTTAGTGTTATTTGACTCGGGTGCGAGTCGGTCTTTTGTATCTTTGGCCTTTAGCCAGCATATCAGTGTTAGTCGTGAGGCACTGAGTCGGCCTCTAAGAGTCTCCATAGCTGATGATAGAGTGATTTGTGCCGCAGAGGTTTTCCGGGGATGTGTGTTAGAGATCTTCGGGATTGAGTTTCCGATTGATCTGATTCCTATTGCGATGGGCGATGTTTGTGTCATTGTGGGCATGGACTGGTTGAGCCGTTTCGGCGCGATTATCGACTGTGAGCGTCAGCTGGTGACTATACGAGACCCTAGTGGGGGAGTTCTTTCGGTGTACGATGAGGGTACACGTTCGGGATCAGCCTTTTGTTCGGCCGCTAGGGCGAGGCAGTGTCTACAGCAGGGCTGTAAGGGTTTTGTGGCGTATGTGATGGATACGCGAGCGACTTCCGAGAGACCGAGTTCAGTTGGGGAGGTACCGGTGGTGTGTGAGTTTCCAGATGTCTTTCCCGAGGAGCTGCCGGGAGTACCTCCTGTGAGGCAAGTGGAGTTTGGTATTGATTTGGTTCCGGGGGCTGCGCCTATAGCTAAGGTGCCTTATCGTCTTGCACCTCCAGAGATGCAAGAGTTATCCTCGCAGCTTCAGGAGTTGCTGGGGAAGGGATTTATTCGGCCGAGCAGCTCGCCGTGGGGAGCACCTATTCTGTTCGTCAAGAAGAAGGATGGTTCACACCGGATGTGTATTGATTACCGGGAGTTGAATAAGCTGACGATCAAGAACCGTTACCCGTTGCCGAGGATCGACGATTTATTTGATCAGTTGCAGGGAGCATCTTGGTTTTCCAAGATCGATTTGAGGTCGGGATATCATCAGGTGAGAGTGCGAGATGAGGACGTCCAGAAGACAGCTTTCAGGACGCGATATGGGCATTATGAGTTTGTGGTGATGCCTTTTGGGCTCACTAATGCCCCGGCGGTGATCATGGATCTCATGAACAGGGTATGCAGGCCGATGTTGGATCGGTCGGTGATTGTATTTATCGATGATATTCTGGTGTATTCGAGATCTAGAGAGCAGCATGAGGAGCATTTGAGGGAGGTCCTTGGGGTGCTGAGATCGGAGAAGCTTTATGCAAAGTTCTCCAAGTGTGATTTCTGGTTACGGGAGGTCCAGTTCCTAGGGCATCTCGTTAACCAGGAAGGGATTCTGGTCGATCCGGCCAAGGTTGAGGCGGTGATGGGTTGGGAGGTGCCAAAGTCACCCTCTGAGATCAGGAGCTTCCTTGGATTAGCAGGGTATTATCGGAGATTTATCAAGGATTTCTCCAAGATCGCAGTGCCGCTCACCAGGTTGACCCGGAAGGGTGTTGCATTCTCATGGGGTCCCGAGCAGCAGACCTCCTTTGAGACACTTCGCCAGAGGTTGTGCGAAGCCCCGGTATTAGCTCTTCCGGAAGGGATGGAGGATTTTGTAGTATATTGTGATGCATCGATTTTGGGGTTGGGTGCGGTGTTGATGCAGAGGGGTCATGTGATAGCATATGCATCGAGGCAGCTGAAGCCTCATGAGACGAGATATCCCACGCATGATCTAGAGTTGGGGGCAGTAGTGTTCGCCCTCAAGATTTGGCGCCACTACTTATATGGGGTTCGATGTACGATATACACGGACCATAAGAGCTTGAAGTACTTGATGGATCAGCCCAATCTAAACATGCGTCAGAGGAGGTGGTTAGATGTGGTCAAGGATTATGATTGTGAGATCCTGTACCACCCGGGCAAGGCCAACGTGGTGGCCGATGCGTTGAGCCGCAGGGCGGAGAGCACTCCATTGCGAGATGTATGTTTGAGATTGACCTTGATAGCTCCGGTATTGGATGCCATTCGTGGGGCACAGGCCGAGGCTGTGCAGCCGGAGATGCAGAAGAGGGAACGGGTCGTTGGGTTGGTTTCAGAATTCGTTACGGATGGGCGAGGGCTTATGACTTTTCAGGGTCGGATTTGGGTACCGTTTGTGGGTGGTATGCGCACTTCCTTGATGGAGGAGGCTCATCGGTCGAAATTTTCGATCCATCCGGGGGCTACGAAGATGTATTTGGATTTGAGGAGAGAGTATTGGTGGCCCTGTATGAAGAGGGACGTCGCATGGTTTGTTGAGAGGTGCTTGACCTGCCGTAGGGTTAAGGCCGAGCACCAGAGACCGCATGGCAAGTTGCAGCCATTGGAGGTTCCCGAATGGAAATGGGAACAGATCACTATGGATTTCATCACCAAATTGCCGAGAACTGCCCGAGGAGTTGATGCAATTTGGGTGATTGTGGATAGGTTGACGAAAAGCGCTCACTTCCTTGCCATCAGTGAGAGTTCTTCAGCAGAGAAGTTGGCAGAGTTATATGTGAGAGAAGTGGTATCTCGGCATGGGGTGCCGATCTCAATTGTTTCAGACCGTGATGTGCGCTTTACTTCCAGATTCTGGAAGAAATTTCATGAGGAATTGGGTACTAGATTGCATTTTAGTACAGCATATCATCCCCAGACAGACGGTCAGAGTGAGCGGACGATTCAGACGCTTGAGGACATGCTTCGAGCATGTGTGTTGGATTTCGGGGGTAGCTGGGATGCGTATTTACCCTTGGCAGAGTTTTCCTACAACAACAGCCATCATTCGAGCATTGGTATGCCACCCTTTGAGTTGTTGTATGGTAGGAGGTGTCGGACCCCCATTTGTTGGGGAGAGGTTGGGCAGAGAGTGATGGGCAGTACCGAGATCGTGCTTCAGACGACAGAGCAGATTCAGCAGGTCAGACAGAGGTTATTGACCGCCCAGAGTCGACAGAAGAGTTATGCAGACAGACGCCGGTCCGAGCTTGAGTTTCAGGTCGGCGACTTCGTTCTCCTGAAGGTCTCTCCTTGGAAAGGAGTGATTCGATTCAGGAAGAGGGGCAAGTTGGGGCCCCGGTATATTGGGCCATTTCGTGTGATTGCGAGGGTAGGCCGGGTAGCCTATCGTTTGGAATTGCCAGCAGAGTTGGGGCAAATCCACGACACTTTTCATGTGTCGCAATTGAGGAAATGTATTGCCGATGAGTCGGCAGTAGTTCCATTAGAGGATATTCAGGTGGATGCGAGCCTGAATTATGCCGAGAGACCAGTAGCCATCAGAGATCGGAAGATCAAGGTTCTGAGGAACAAGGAGGTACCTTTGGTGTTGGTTCAGTGGCAACACCGGAAGGGATCAGAGATGACCTGGGAGCCGGAGCGCGAGATGCGGGCTCAGCATCCGGAGCTATTTTAGAGCGAGACTTCGAGGGCGAAGTCTAATCCTAGTGGGGGAGAATTGTAACAGCCCGGATCTCCAGGTATTTTATTGTTTTAATATTTTGAGTTTTGAGAAGGGACTCGGCGAGTTGGAGCTCAGACTCGCCGAGTAGGGTCGCGATTCTGGACGTGGGATTCGTTCGGACTCGGCGAGTCCAGGATATGGACTCGGCGAGTCCACGCTGTTTAATGAAACCCTAATTTCTCGGGTTTGGGACCTATTTAAATGGCATTATGGCCGTCATTTGCATCCATCAGTCCCTAGAGAGAAACCCTGAAAGTGCTTTAGCAATTTGAGAGAGAAAGGAGGCATTTCTTGACATTTGTGTGTTGTTTAGCAAAGAAGAGGGAGGCTCTAGCCAAGAGGAGGCAAAAGAGACTGCTATTTGGTGGATTTGAAGCTTGGCCCTTCAATCTAAAGGTATGATTTCGACTCATCTCCTGTTTTGTGAAGTATAATCGATTTTAGGGTTTCTTGTGGCCTTGTTGAGTTGATTTGATGGCCAAATAGTCCCATGCTTGTGATGAGACTTCGGATCTGGATCCATAGAGGTCCAGAGAGTCTCATTCTTCAAGCTTTATAGAGAACAATGGAGGTCATGACCTTGTGTAGTGAGATTTGTTGAAGATTCTTCATAATTGGTCATATAGAGGTTGTTAATGCATCAAGACTAGGACTTTACGTGATGAATCAGTCTAGGAGGGCCAGATCTATGAATTGTTGGAGTAGATCTGACCTTAGAAGCAAGTTTGGGTGATTGCATGGAATGGACTCGCCGAGTCCGATGAGCAGACTCGGCGAGTAGCTTGAAGATTGCCTTGGACCGGACCGGCCAGTGAGTGGTCCAGTCGAGTCAGGAGTTGACCCAGTGAGTCAGGGCGAGTTAGAGAGAGTCGTCAAGTGGTCTGAGTCGAGCTGGGACTCGCCGAGTCGTTCTTGAGACTCGGCGAGTTGAGTCGGGGTGGTCCCGCGATTCTTCCAGGTGGAACTCGTCGAGTCAGGGGGAGTACTCGACGTGTAGAAAGGGAATCCTAGAAAGTTGGTGAGAACGTCTAGACTCGCCGAGTTGCCGTGTGCACTCGCCGAGTCCGGTCAAAGTTGACCATTGACCGTTGACCTGTGTTGACTTCTTAGGGATAGTCAACCTTAGAGATAAAAGTGTTAATTAGAGTCTTGTGATGTTATAGGAGGATTAGAGCTCGGAGGATCGAGCACGAGGATTTCCAGGGATCGTGAGATACCAAGACACGCGAGGTGAGTCTTCTCACTATACCTTACCTTGAGTCGGTAATCAGAGTTATGTGTTAGTGTATGTATGTTATGTGTATGTTATGTGTTGTACTGCATTATTTCTATGTGATTTATGTTGTGCATGTTTACAGAGTTGGAACCGGAAGGTTCACAGAGTTAGAACCTGAGGGTTCACAGAGTTTGGGTGCACGGACCCATAGAGTTATGACCTTGAGTGGCTAATATGTGTTTTATGTGCGGTATTTTGGGGAACTCACTAAGCCTTGTGCTTACAGTGTTAGTGTTGTTGTTTCAGGTACTAGCGATGACCGTGGGAAGGCGCCGGCTTGATCTGTACACACGTAGAGGAATTCGATATAATTATGTGATCTTGGGATTTGTATGATACATACTGGAATTTGAAACTTGATGTTTTATGAAATTAAAAGAGAAATGTTTTTATAAATTGTGAAAAATAAATTTTAAAATTTTCGGTGTTACACTTGTCATAGTCTGTTTCATAGGTGTCCCAAAAGAACTCACTATGTGACTTAGAAAGTGATTGAACCACCAACTTTCTCAAGACTTTGACACCCAACTCTCCCGGCTTGTCAATATGTGACTACACCTCCAAGATGTGACCACACCTAGACCTTGCCTTGCCAATAGGGCTTAAGTGACCTTAAACTTTTCAAGAACTTGTGGGTTAGGGAGAATAATTTGAAGAGGTGAAGAAGTATGATATCCATGGGACATCATCTTCATTTAGGAAAGCTTGTTTCAAGAGATTTGGGAAGATCATAAATGTCTAAACCAGACATCTTTTGGGAGATATTCAAGATAGTTGATCTTAAGTCCTTAATATGACACCCAATATGAAATATTAAGGCTAGGACCCAACAAACTATTTTATAACTTAGAAGAGGTATGCCGTAATCCAAGCTATAAAATATTTGAAGGTAAGTGAATGACGATTCACCAATTTCCACCAAGATAAACGAAATATATTATTAGGTTTAATTGGTTTTGAAACTCCTAGATCTTTGAGATTCATTGAACTGTTCAATGGCATGTTTCAATCTCGAGTGTGACCTTCAGGTTTTGTGACTGGGATGCCGAGGATCACAAAACAAGGTGTGAAGTAACCATGCAAATTACTTGGTACCCTTAAGTGTTTACCCCTCAATCGATGTGCTGGTTAACCACACACGCTCCATCGATACTAAGATAAACATTAAGTTACCATTTTCCTACCTTGTTAAATACGAGTTAGTGTGCCGGTTAACCACACACGCTCCACTAACCGACTTAAACAAAGTGCAAAGTGTAATTTCATGGATTAGCACCTTATTCACATTTTCCTAAGTAACTAAGATTGGGTATTATTAAGAGTTTAGTTACTTAGTATTTATCATTAATACTTTTAATGAAGGGAGAATTCTAGTCCTATCAAACCCGTTCGGCTAACGACCCTCCACCAGTCAAGCAAGCGGTGGGTGAGAGTGGACACCCATTAAGTTGCCATTTTATAGGCAACAACCTTATACCCACCTTATAGACCGGCTTCGTGAATGAGGCGTACTAGCGGTAAGACTGACTTTACTCTTATACATATATATATATATATATATATATATATATATATATATATATATATATATTATTAACTTATAATATTATAAAGTATAAGGGTTGAATTTTAACTTTTAAAATTCTAAGGGCTAACTTGAAATTAAAGTATTCATAAGAGAAAACTTTACAAATTCCAAAACTTGTGGGCAAGTTATGAAACTATTCAAAACTAATTAATTCCATAACTTATGTGTTTAAAGTAGTTTTAATCCAAAAATTCTTCAAGTTCCATAACTTGAGGACAAGTTATGGAAGACTTTAAACTAATAAAAGAATTAACTTTTCTTTATTTTATAACTTATGGAATTAATTAAGGTTACACTTTTTTTTAATTTATTATTTAATGAAGAGACTCTTGGTCCTCCATAACTTGAGGACAAGTTATGGAGTCATAAAACCATTTAATTAGAACTAGACTCTTCATTTTTGTAACCTTTGCCAACTTTTATGAGTTTTATGAAACTTAAATGTGACTTTTCATATAACTTGAGGACAAGTTACAAAAACACGTTTTAGAATCAACTTTTAGATTAATTTGGATTGAAAACAACTATTTCACTCAACTTTCTATTAATCTAAGCAACTCATAAGAACAAGATAATTCAAATCAAACTTTTTCATGTAATTAGTCTAAGCCTTAAACTAATACAAAACATGAATCTATTGACAATTATCTTTGAAATTGGATTAGCATGAACATTACCACATCAAAAACAAGTTTATAAGTTCAAAACATCTTAGGGTAATGTTCCTAGTCCAATTCCAGCCAAAAAAGTCGAGTTTATGCTGTCTGGGGGTCCAACTCGTCGAGTGCATGAACCAACTCGGCGAGTTGGATCGATTTGATCACTTTTTAGGCATGGACTCGCCGAGTCTCCTGATGGACTCGCCGAGTATGATGATCAGACAGCAACAACTTCGATTTTTTAAGCAGTTTTGCAAGTATAACAAGAAAACAAGCCTAGTCTCTAATACCACTGTTGGGTTTTGAGCATTCTAACACTCCTAAGTGTACATGCAACCCTAAATACCTTGGATCTATGTTTTCTCTATTATACATACAAATATGAACATCCAAGGTATTATCCTAATCTAGCGTATAAAATAATGAATGTAACAAGATAGAATACATACCTCTTTCATGTAGAAAGTCTTCATGAAGCTTGAGTGCCAAGTGCCCCAAGTGTGACACCTCAAATGGTTCACACAACACCAAATACACTTGGAATAACTTGAGAGAATTCTACACTTCATGAAATCGGCTAGCCCTCTCTAGAATCATACTAGTGTAATCCTAGTGGCCAATTTTGTCAAGAATAATATCTTTATATAGTGTTACAATTAGGGTAAACCCTAATTGTCATGACTTTCCATTTCCTTGGATCCATGGGTTCAAATACACCATGGAGCATCCATGGACCATCCTATGGGTTTTAGCCCAACTTGATTATCCATGGATCATTAGCCCACTATACAAGTATGGATGATTTACACAATCAACCCATATATTTAATTAGTCTTCTTTTGATCACTTAATTAATCCTAGATTAATTCTTGATCAATACTAATTAAATAATCTTATTATTCATATTATTAATATACTAGAACTTATAATATATTAATAACCATAAGTGTCTTATTTCTCTCATTATAGTTTATCCAAATGCATGATGCCATGCAACCCAAATGGACCATGCCGGGTCGGGTCAAGTCTTACCAATTATAGTTGTGGACTTAGACATTAATCTAACACTAACATGCTTAGGATCCATAAAGTCATGAACTTTATCACTTTAGACGTCCATAAAGTTCTTAATGCTTGGTCTTAATCCATTAAGACCTTATTTCTCCATGCATGGGACACATACAGCTAATGGGACCTCATTTTTATCACTTAAGGTCCCCTCAAGAGCCTTGAAGGATAGCCTTTTTCATCCAAATCACATCATGCACCACCTTATGGCTTTTGGGACAAGGTATGCTTCTATTAAAGTAAAATGGTGAGATCTATGTATATATACATAAAGTTTGGAACTTTATAACTTCTGGAACTTCTTGAGCACAAGCTAACTTCAGATCTATAAGCTTGATCTCCTTCTCCTACTCTTTGATGCAATACCTTCCTCTTCAAGCACTCAAGAACACACCAAATAAGCTTAAACACACAAAGGAAAGGTTAGGGTTTGGGTAGGACGAACGTAATCTGTGGAGGCTGAGGTAATGGAGGTCTTGATGCTCATAATGTTGCTTATATAGGCCCCAAACCCTAAATATTAGGGTTTCACCCTAACATTAGTATGCCCAGCGTACACAAGTGTACGCCTAACATACTAAGCCAGACACTAGTACGCTTAGCGTACTCTTATGTACGCGCAACATACTCCCTATTGGCCCAAGTTTGCAAACTTGGCCCTTAAACTTATCTTGGCTCTTCACTTCCAATCTCAAGGACTATAAATAACAAGTTAAAGATAGAAGAGGGTTCGGGAATACCTACCAAATCTCGGGATGTTACATTTATACCTTTCGAAGCTCCACAAGAGGAAGGAGATGTGAGATTTTAAGTGATACACTCTTTCACCTAGCAAGCACACCTCCTTCTTCTTTCCAAGATACAATTAAGGCTTCAAACCTCAAGAACACCAAGAACACAAAAATAATCACTCACTAGGGTTTCATTTTGGAAGGTTGGAGGCTGAGGATGCCCTAAACTGTGGGTTAGAGGATTTAAATACGAAAGAAACCCAAAAAATCGTGGTCTTGGGTTGCAGCACACACCACGTTGTGGCGTCTTGTTTGTCATGTCGTGGCGTCCATCCAGACACGCAATCACCTAAGTCTCACGCTACGTCATGGTCATCGGGCCACCACATCGTGACATATGATTTTCCCCAAAAACCATACTTTTGACTTCTTTAGGTCACCAACCGATCCATTCTGAAAAACAGATGTTACAGCTATGGTTTTGAAAACCGAATCGGACCGGCCAGTTCAACTGGGAACCGGTCAAGGTTCCGATTTTTAATAGCATAAAAACTGCTATTTAACCAAACCAGTAAAAACCACGGTTCAACCAAGAACCGGACCAGAACCGGGCTGGTCAAACCAGAATAAAACCGGCTTCATAAAAAATTATAATTATAAAATTTATACTAAAGAGAAAGCAAG
Source organism: Lactuca sativa (assembly GCF_002870075.4). Classification (NCBI taxonomy): domain Eukaryota; kingdom Viridiplantae; phylum Streptophyta; class Magnoliopsida; order Asterales; family Asteraceae; genus Lactuca; species Lactuca sativa. The sequence continues at coordinate 316,445,808 of NC_056625.2, forward strand.
CGTGGTACGCTTCGTCACTTTCATAAGCAATGTACAAAGCTTTCTTGACTACTTGCTATCATTATGATTCTTCTCCTTTTATATAGCTTTCAAAGGCCTCCTATTTCATTTTTCTGACGATGTGGGATGAGGTTGATAGCACAAAAAATCATCAATTCACCATGTATAATTGTTGGGCTAATCCCGGTTCGCTTGTCGTTACTAAGGAAATCCTTGTAAGTTTCTTTTCATCCGCTTATTGATATGCTTAAACTCAGCGGGTAGTCCCGAATTCTTCACTCCCACATTCAATTCAACAGTACCTAATATTTATTTTTAATATTTTTACTTTTTCGTTACATAACAAAGTTTTAAGAGAATAACATATATATTAGTAGAATATTGGTAGAAATGAGTTGTTGCATTTAAAATTTTCCATATCGTTATATATATATATATATATATATATATATATATATATATATATATATATATATATATATATATATATATATATATATATATATATATATATATATATAATCCGGTTTATCTGGTTTTTGGGAGCGGTTGAACCGGTCAAATCAATTGAACCGTCGACCCGACAAGACGGCCGGTTCGATGTTCGGTCCGGTTTTCAAAACATTGGTTATAGCAATACAAGGAACGATGTGGCTCCTCCATAAACAGCTTCCTTATTCCTCCTTACTCCTACAGTATATCAACATGATCACAAACCGGTCAAATCGTATTAAATCAAAACTAAACACCCACTCTACCTATTAATTTTCATGTCGTGATCTCAATCTATCTATTTATACGAATTAAAATCTCTTATTCAAACTAATTTATTTCATCGAATTAATACGTGGTGTTAAACCCTTTAGATAATAGAAGCCTTACATATATATATTTTTTCAAATAATAATTAAATGTATCAATTAGCGTAAGCAATGGGGTCCGCAATGACACACCATCAGCATCATCGATTTAAACCTTTTGGAAGATCAAGGCAATAACGCGGAAGCACCTTTGAACATTCTTCCTTTCTTCCTTCTCTTTTCTGACTTTCCACATTTACTCTCTTTCACCAATTATTAATTCATTTCTATTTAACTAATTGGATATTCATCGAAATTTCTTTTGTTTTTTAGCATCTTATGGGTTACTTCCTACGTCATGTTCTAGTCTTCTAGATTGGTTCCAAATTTGTAAAATTGAAGTGGGTTTTTTTATATTGAAACCATTAAAAGTAGATTAGCTAGTTTTTTTGTCAATCTTTTGAAATTTATATAGAGGTTGTGTAAATCTATATGTGCAAGATTCGGGTTTTCGTTTAGAACTGCGGAATTCTTTCACAACAATTTGTTTACTAATTTAGAACGTGAGAATTATGTTTAACGGAAAGAGGTTAAAGAATTGGTCGTGGCCTCTTTAAGTCAGTGAACAGTAGTAGAATGCACACAAAGTGTTTGCGGAATTGCGTGAAAGAGACTGTGTTACTTTTAGGCCATATAGATCCAATTTGAATTGGTCATTTGGTCCAAACTCCGAAATTGAAATTCCTGTTTATTAATTAAATTATTAATTTTAAAATATCCAACTTAACTTCGAGACACATACAACAAGAGTTTTATTATTCTGTCAGAGCCCAATTTCTTAAATCCAAGCCAAGAATGTTATAATCACTTGCATATCATCCCTTTCAAATTGTGTCATATTCTTGATTTGGGAATTTGGGTTCTGAAAATGTCAACATTTTCTTGGGTTTATATATAACTCTCCCTTCACACCTCTCTTTCCACCCACCTTCGCTTCGATACCTTTCTCCTTATTAAACAATCAGAATCCCTCTCCTTATTATACAAATCAACCAACCACCCATACATACATACATATCCACCCAACTTCCTTATTTCCATTATAAACTTCCCAAGTGGCCTTCTGTGCAATTTTCAAACCTTTCAAACTTCAAAAAAAAAAAACTCAACTTTATATATATTCTTGATGTCCATTTGTCCTTTACATTATCAGTTTTATCCATAAAGGCTAAAACAGGTCATCACTTGATCCACTCCATACATTCATCAAGAAACCCCAACTCCCAAATGGAAACAAGTAAGAAAAGGCCTTTGATCAATGAGTTAACTCAAGGAAAAGAGTTAACTAACCAGCTTAAAGATTATCTTGATAAACCCATGTCAGCTGAAGCTTGTGAGTTTCTTGTTGAAAAGATACTTTCTTCATACGAAAAAGCACTTTCTATGCTCAATCGGGGAATTGTTTTTGATGAATCACAAACGCCACTTTCTTTTGGTGAAATCAGTCCAACGACTGATGTTTCTGATCTTGCAGATTCCGATTCCAAGAATGTCTTTAAGAAAAGGTGAATCTTGGAGTCTTTTAGTTTTTGGAAGTTTTCTTTTGGTTATATTGCAATGGATTTGGATTTAATTTTAGGTGTTTGTTGCAGGAAAACAATGGCGAAATGGAGTGAACAGGTGAAAGTGTGTTCGGGGACGATGGTGGAAGGCCCTCTTAGTGATGGATATAGTTGGAGAAAATATGGTCAAAAAGATATCTTAGGTGCTAATCATCCAAGGTTAGAACCATTAATCCATGTCTTTTTCCCACTTCAAGTGGTGACCCAATAATGTTTTAGATTAAGAGATGTGTACATAAAGTAACTTTATTTTTTTTTTTAAATTGAATAAGCAATAAAGCTAAATGATCGTTTTACTCATAACTTTAACAACACGAATTTCACGACATACATATAAATTTTAACGTAAAAGAAATTAGTTCGAAAAATAAAAATTAAATATGTAACAAGTTATTCTCATAATACACTAAGCAGAGTTTAATTTGTGGTTTAACTTAATAGGTCAATCTGTATGAATTAAATACAAAAAAACAATTATTTATAGTTAAACATATGAACTTATTGAACTTGTAAAAACAAAAAAACAAAAAAAACCCAATAGAGGTATAAAATGACAAAAAATGGTTTCATTACAAGCCAATGTACTTTATCTTATCAACAAAGAAAATTAATTTGTGTAGTCTAATCAATAGCCACTTGTTTATCAACTATATTCACTCATCAATATCGTGGCCCATATCCAACATATATATTCAACAAACCAACCTTTTGGTATTTATGATTAAAAAAAACACGTTTGGAAAAGCAAGTGTGTAAGGAATTTGAAAAAATAACATGTTATGGGTAGTGTATATAAAGTTTGATTTTTTACCATATATTTTTGTTGGAATAATTGTTCTAATTTTGGGTTTTAAATTATAGGGCATATTATCGATGCACCCATCGACACGTACAAGGTTGTTTGGCAACAAAACAAGTACAAAGATCAGATGAAGATTCATCTGTCTTTGAAATAACGTATCGAGGGAGACATACGTGCATGCAAGCGACTCAACTATCGAAAGCATTAGAGAAAACCCCGAAACAAGAACAAGAAAATATTCATGTCGAAAAACCAACACAAAAAACGCATATGGAACGTGGGTTTAGCTTCAAATCTAGTAAAGGAATGAATACTTGTGAGGATGGATTGTTTCCTTCTTTTAAGTTTGATTCAACACCAATTGAAACCGAAAAATTGGAGAATCTTTTCTATTTAGGATGTGATTCGACAGCTTTTATCGCTTTTAACCACAATTTGCATAATTCGGATTCCGACGTTAGTGAGATGATGAACTCAACACCAAATTCAGGAAGTAATTCGCCCATGATGGACATGGGATTCTCGCTTGATTATGTGGATTTTGATGGTGACATTCTTTTTGACATCACAGACTTGGAGAAGTTTGTCTAAAACACTGTCTGTTGTTGTTATTGTTATTGCAACCGTTGATTGTAAGACGACAAAGGGAGAGAATAGAAAGGAAGTACAAGTTTTTCGGTTCTTTTTAGGAATTTATAGTTAGATATGTTTAGAGTAAGCAATCCACTCTACTATCTTCCTTTTTCTTGAATGTATATTATTTTTCAAGATAGGTATTAAAGTTGTATGTTTTCTAGCAATTTTGCCCACAAATAAAATTGTATTTGTAGGCTTAATATTGTTATTGTTTGATCTAAAATAGAAATATATTTATAACGAGTAAATATGTAAAAGAAAGACAATAAAATATGAAATGAGTATCAAAGTCGCACTTCTTTCTGGAATTTTACCAAACCGTTGGTATGCAATGATTGATGTATATCCTGAAAATGAAACCAAAGGAATAGTTACCTAAATTATTGCTATCACATGGATTTCATTTGGATTTGCATATCTACAAAAAGTAAAAGAGAAATTGCAATTTGGACAAAATATTTTGCACATAAAAGGAACTTTGATCAATTCAAATTTAAATATAGTATGTTTATATATAATACTAGGACATAAAAATTTATGATCAAGACTAATTGCCAATAAGTTGATTTTAAAAATCTATTTTAAAGATAAAAATCGGCTAAAATAAGTGTTTATATATATTTTGCTTTATTTCAGTAAGAAAGGTTTGAGTTGTTATTATATAATTTGTATGTACGATTTGTAAGGGCATACCAAATCCATGAGGTTTTTATTTGTTTTAGGAGGTCATACCTTGTATAAGTTCTCATATTGATACTTCATTTTTGTCAAAAACTCAAGGTTTTTGTGCATTTTCAACACCCAAACCTCTTACGTCTAATTAGGGGGTCAATTTTATTGGGTTTTACTGTCTGTGACGGATTCAAAAATTATAATTTTGATCAAACGCTAATCAAAACATTATCTATTAATCAAATGCCAAATCACCATTAAAAGTTAATGGGTATCCATCATTTTCAACATAAATTTCATATACAAGTCAAACATGGAGGTGTTCTCACCTTGAAAGTCCATATATGTGGATTTAACGCACTCATATAAATCTTATTTCCCCATGAAAATCCCCATTAATTTAACAATTTTCTTATAAGAACACACGGTAATCTAACCAATTTTTATTGACATTTTGTAAAAAATAACATTTTTTTTTGCATAATAATCATTTACTCCAGAATGTTTATTTCGGAGTAAGAAAAAATAGACGTCATACCAAGTAGCCAAAGTGCGTCTCTCTCTCTCTCTCTCTCTCTCTCTCTCTCTCTCTCTCTCTCTCTCTCTCTCTCTCTATATATATATATATATATATATATATATATATATATATATATATATATATATATATATATATATATATATATATAATGTCAGGATCTTTTGCGAACCAATATTTTCACGCTAACTCTTTTGTGTCATTTTTTTTTTCAAAAAAAGTGACGTATAAGATTAAGTCGAATATATCTGTAACGTCCCAAAAATACCGAGTAAAAATTTATTTTGAATAAGTTAAAGTCATTCATTTATTATTCCAAAAGATGATCAAAGTCAAAGTATTCTCAAAACATCAGAGTAATTTGTAAACATTCAATGCAGAATAAAACTATAGGGGATGCAGTGCGATCAAGTAAGGTCTTTCCTTTTGAAAACGGAAGTACCTGAAACCATAAACATAAACTGTAAACACAAAGCCTTGTGAGTTCTCCAAAGTACCACATACATGATACAACACACATATATAAATATAACAGCACGTGACTGTGTCGGGTTCGTATCAACCCCGAGTCTATAATGACTCCATGTAACAACATGTAGATGTTTCGGGTCTGTATCAACCTTCGGGTTCGTACCAACCCCGACTTCATAATGACTCTGAGCCCAAATTGGCTCTATGCATATAACAAACAATCGTACTAGTAATAGTCACAAAGACAACAAGCACGTACAAACATATCAATAAGTGTTACAAATACCACTACTATCCTACAACATAATCCAACGGACCGGCATTGGTGCCTTTGACCCACAAGTATAGTGAGGAGACTCATCTCACAATCTGAAAGAATAGTTGAGCCGATCACTACTCTAAAAGCTATCTCTATCAGTCACCTATACAATTAATAGGGACCCAAATCTCAAACTATTATTCAAATTACCCAAAATGCCCTTAGGTCAAACTTAGTCAAATTCCTAGTCAAAGTCAAAAAAAGTCAAAGGAGGTCAACACAGGCTGAAGCGTACTCAGTCACTATGCTCCGCGTAGTAGATCCCTTCCTGATTACGGGGCTCCACCCTGGTATGCTCAGCGTACTACATGGTATGCCCAGCGTACTCAACCAATTCCATTTACCTTCATTAAGTGCTAATTTCATTAAGATCCCACGTCCAAAGCTCAAATCTAGTCCCAAATAACATTCTAAGTCATAAAGTTTCCAACTTTAAGACTTTCCTGTTGGATTAGGTGTCTAAGCCCATAACTATAATTGGTATGTACTTGATTTGATAGTAGCATGGTCCTTTTGGGTTGCCTTCACACTGGTGACTAGACAGTATGATTGTTGAGGAGAGAGGTTGATTTATTAAGAATAGTAAATTAGGGCATAAATATGATTTATTAATATATTGTAAGAATAATATATTAATTAGAAGTTATATTATTAATTAGTATTTAATCAGAAATTAATTTGGAATTAATTTTGGGATTAAAGGAACTGATTAAAAGTGTAGGGGTTGTTTTGTAATTATTTGATAGTTGAGGCTTTGGGCCATTGGACCACCTTATTAAGGAAGGGCCAAAAATCCCTAGAAGGGTCTAGGAATTTTTGTCGAAGGCTAAAGGGTAGGAGGTCCATGGACTTGCTTAGGCCCTAAGCTAAAGAATTAGGGTTTCCACCCTAAAACCCTAGATAGCCTCAAGTATAAATAAGACCCCTAGGCTCTACAATTTGACCACCACTTAGAAGAACCCTAGAAGAGCCGATTTCTAGAGCAAGACATCCTCTCTCCTTTCTATCATATTCATCCTTTCACCTAGTGTGTTTGTGAGCCATTAGAGGTACTACAATTGTGGTACTTGTTCTCAAGAGCAAAGGAAATTCTAGAAACTAGTTGTTGTTACTATATAGCAACAAAGGTATGTATTCTAATATTTTATTTGTGTATTTTCAAATTTTAGATGCATGCTAGGGTTTTCTTTTGTGTTCATTTGTTGTATGTCTAATAGAGAAAACATAGATCGAAATTAGGGTTGCATGCACACATAAGATTGTTTGTATAAAATCCATCACTAGTATCAGAGCCATTGGTTGTTGTTTTCAGTTAGATTTGATACAATAGTATGAATTTGACAAATTAGGGTTTATGGCAAATAAACCCTAGGGCTTGGATTTTCGAAAATTAGGGTTCCAAAACCCTAGATTTCAAAAGTTATTAGGGTTTCTTGAACCCTTTCCTTTGGCATCAAGTTTTCGATTTTAGGGTTGTCTAACCCTAGATTTTGAAAATGCCTTCCTTCCCCAGATTAGATTTCGAAATTTTATGGATTAGGATAATGTTATCTTTGGTAATTATCTTATTAATTGTTTAAGTGGATAATTAAAGATTTGGAAATATCCCTTCCCAAATTTTAGAAATCTAGGGGATAAAGGGATTAGGTTAAATTATTTATTTAATTTAATGGATAATCCTATGAGTTTTAATAATTTAAATTCATTGTTTAATTTTGGATAATTATTAAATCAAGGTTTTTAATATTTAAGATTTTAAAATTAAAAGGCATTAATTTTTGAAAATTTTAAATTAAATTAAAAACCCTAGTATTTTGAAATGTTAAAAATACACCCTTATACTATTATAATATTAAAATTTTAATACTTATATATATATATATATATATATATATATATATATATATATATATATGTATAAGATGAGTCAGCTTAATACTTATATATATATATATATATATATATATATATATATATATATATATATATATATATATATATATATATATATATATATATATATATATATATAAAAGGGGTGTTTAAGGAAGCGGCCTATAAAATGACCGTCATTGGGTATCCACTCTTACCCACCGCACTCTTGACTAGTGGAGGGTCGTTAGCCGAACGGGTAGGATAGGACAACTAATTCCTCATTAATAAGTATAATGATTATTATAAAGTAACTAAATATTTTTCATAAATTCTCAATCTTAGTTACTTTAGGTAAAATGTGAAAATGATGCTATTCCATGAAATTGCACTTTGCACCTTGCCAAGTCATTAGTGGAGCGTGTGTGGTTAACCGGCACACTAACTTGGACTAACAAGGGTGGCAAGGGTAGCTCGATGTTTATCATAGATCAATGGAGCGTTTGTGGTTAATAGGCACATTGATCAGGTGATAAATGACATCGAGAGCACCAAGCACATTTTCATGGTTATTCACACCTTGTTTGTGATCCTCGGTATCCCAGTCACAAATTTGAAGGGCATAATCGAGATTAAACATGCCATTGAAAAGTTCAATGAATCTCAAAGAATCTAGGAATTTCAATTCATTTAAAACCTAATGTTCATTTTCATTTTTCATGGTGGAAATTGGTAAATCATCATTTACCTAACTTCAAATATTTTGCAATTGGATTACGGCATCCCTCTTTCGAATTATGGAATATTGTGTTGGGTCATAGCCTTAATATTTCATTTGGGTGTTATATTAAGGATTTTTATCTAATCTAAACTTTGTCTCTTTTCTTTTTTAAATGTCAGTCCCAAACTCCTCCAACGCCAACTCCTCGAACCCACTTTCTCTCTTGGGCATTTTTGGCAGGGTCACATTTGATGGATCCAATTTTAACGATTGGATTCGCAACATTCGTATGGCCCTACGAGGACAAGGAATACATTCTCAACAAAGAACTCGTCGAGATGAATTCCCGAAGATATCACCAAGTATAGGGCTCGATGCAAAGAGGCGACAAAGGTGTCATGCATCATGGTAGCCACTATGACTCCCGAGCTTCAAAAGTTCTACGAGGACTTATTGCCTTATGACATGCACCAAGATTTGATGAAAAAGTTGATGGGTTTTGAGCATTCTAACACTTCCTAAGTGTACATGCAACCCTAATAACCTTGGATCTATGTTTGTCTAATTATCATGCAAAGTTGAATTCCAAGGTTATATTCCTATCTAGCATAAATGGGGAACAATTTTAACTTGAATGAAAGATATAATAACTTACCTTGTTGTTGCTTATGTTCCTATAAACCTTGTGAGCCTAGCACCCCAAGTGTGATGCCTCAAATGCTTCACACAACACCAAATGCTCTTGGAAAGACCTTTGAGAGAATACACACTTCTTGAAATCGGCCTAGCCCTCTAGTTTCTTATGTGTAGCAGATTTTGGTGGAGAATGGGACTCTTATATAGTGTTGACACATCTAGGGTTACACCATGTAAACCCTAATGTGGCATGACTCTTCATTTCCATGACCCATGGGTTTGTAACTCCCATGGAGCATCCTATGGGTGGAACCCAACTTGATAATCCATGGAGCCTCTTAGCCCACTATACAAGATATGAATGATTTACATAATCAAACCATATATTTAATTAGTTATCTTTTGATCACTTAATTAATTCTTAATTAATTCTTGATCAAACTAATCAAATGATATTATTAATATATTAGAACTTATAATATATTAATAATCTCCAAGTGTTATTTCTCTCATTTAGTCTATCCAATTGCATGGTGCCATGCAACCCAAATGGACCATGCCGGGTCGAGTCAAGTACACACCCGAAATAGTTATGGACTTAGACACCTTATCCAACAAAAGTACCATCAAAGTGCGCGTCAAGAGAGGTACGATATTGTTGCCTCATTAATAACAACCAAAATGAAGGATGGAGAGTCCATCACGACCCACTTACAAAGAATGCAAATATATGTGGACCATTTGCTCAAGTTGAATGTCAACTTCGATGAAGAGCTGGACATTGATATTATCCTCAACTCTTTACCTCCTTGTTATGAACAGTTCAAGATGATTTATCATATGAACAAGGATGAGGTGACCTTGAGCAAACTTCAAGGGTTGTTAAGAACTGTTGAAACCGGCTTGAAAGGCAAAGCTGTCACATCAACTCCTACTACTGACCCTTTCTTGGCAATTGGACAAGGGAAGAAAATGAAAGCTCCTTCTAAGAGCCAAAAGGGAAAGTCTCATGATGGTTCTTCTTCAAGTGGAACCAAAGGTGGTTCTGCTGCTCCCTCGTCTAATCCAAAAGATGCAGAGTGCTTCTACTGTCACAACAAAGGGCATTGGAAATGAAGCTGCCCGAAGTATCTGCAAGGCATCAAGGATGGGAAGATAAAGCCCACCTTCAAAGATATTTACACTATTCAATCTAACAACTGATGAGAATTGTTATCGAGAATTAAGATACGAAACAATAGATTTGAATGATGAAAGATGATGAACACACGAAGTAAATATTAATCAGATCTCGTTTTATTAAGACTGATTACAAAGTAAGCTGAAGAGAGAAATTGTGTTTCGATCTCGTGTGTCTACTTCAAGCCTAAGTCCATATTTATAGGCAGCATACAAAAAATATACTAAGTCTATACATTGACATTTCGCATGCTACACTTCGCATATAAAATTGACTTAGTAAAATAACATACAAAATGCGAATCATTACAAGACACACTATTCGACTTTTACAACTAACATCTACATTCTCCCCCTTTGTAAACAGTTGATACAATTCAACTTAAAAGCTTTTGAATTGCAGAGTGAATCGTTCTTCGCACTTCTCCATACCAGGAGATCACCTTCTTCAAGTCCTTCTTGTCACCTTCGTTATTTTTCTTGCAATTGTTCATACGTACAATGAAGTGCATATATTGCGAAGAATTGTATCTTTCAATCTCTGAAGCTTTGAACAAGAACTTCTTCGGTTTGCCTTTAGTGTCTCTTCCCGAAAACACAATATAAGTCTTCACATGTGCGAATCCGACTTTAAACACTTCTGTTTCTGAGCCTTTGAGTTTGTTTTCTTCCATGTGCTTCAGAATAAGAGCTACTTGAATGAGATCGTTGCAATTCATCAACGGAAAATCAGCAACAGTGAAGTCGTATTGTTTGTTATCAGCTCTGATGACAAAATATCGAAAGTTTTGAAGCATGTCTTCAAACAGAATATCCTTCTTTATTGTTAGCACCTTCTTGATCTTCATCAGGGACCAAACTTCATCAGGATTCTTCCCAAGAACAGCATGAAATCTGATTTTCATGTGAGTATAATCATCCGGATTATTGAATTTCTCACTGATCTTGTATTGAGCTGTGATGAACAGCATTTCATTAATTGGGAAGTCCAGCTGACAGTGATCTGAATTCGCAATGTCGTAACTTCTTTTAGGCTTCTTCTCGAACTCATACATCTCCCTTCCTACAACTTTAGACTCTATAGTTTCGTAAGAGTAAAGTTTCGCAGGATCACCTTTGTTCATGGAGGGAGGATCACTTGCTCTTTGTCTCATTATGCTTTGGACTTGTCTCATTCTTTCTAGTTCAGCCTCAGCATCAGCTTTTATCTCCTCCTTCGACTTTTCATACAGGATGCCTTTTCCTTTTCCTATTACATCTTTCTGAGGTTGAGAACTAGAACCTCCTTCGTTTCCTCCAATAACAATTCCCTTGGAAATTGTTTTTGTGGTTATTGTTGTTGAAGAAATCGGTTTAGTAGGAATTGGAAGAGTTGCAACCAGTTGAGTCGAGATGACCTTTCCCACTGTTTTGGCTTCACCTTCTTTGCTTCGACTTTTCTCTCCCCCTTGCACCCCTGTGAAAACAGGTGAAGCACCCTTCAGAAGTAAAGAAGTGAAGTTTGAAAGCGGAGCAAGAGCTTTCTGAATAGCTTGTTCTAAAGTGTTAATCTTTAGAGACAAGAATTCGGGAGTAAGGATTTGCAAAGATGTTGAGTGCGAAACTACTGATTTGAGCTCAGTGACCAATTTGATCAAGTGATCAAACTTCTCCATGGTAGCAGCTTTCTGATCTTCAGCAACAGGAATATTGTTGAGTTTGTGGAATTGAGTAGAAATTTCCACAACTTGATTTTGAAGATCATCTTGTCTTGTATGCACAGCTTGAAGATCCTTCGCAAGGTCAGACTTCAATTCCTGAATTTTGAAGTTGACATCCTCACGAACTTTCTTGACGTCTTGGATAAAAAGAATGTGTTTCTTTTGTAGCAGCTTTAAGGTCTTTAACTGCAGACGTAAAATTGTTCCCTTGTGCTTGCACTCGGAGTTCGTTATTTTTGTCGGACTGATCTACTTTCTCCATTATTCGTTTCTCAGCTCCTTTGATCATAACATCCACCTCCATTGCTGAGATTGAAGACATTCTCCTAGAATCGGCTTGCGATTGGATAATGGCCTTCAACTTTTGATTTAGTATCTTAAACTGCTTTCCTGTCATCAGCATATGATCAGGAATGTCTTCTTCATCAGAATCAAAAGAAATATCATCCAGAACTCCTCCAAAAGCACCTCCTTCGACTTCAGGATCAGACATTTGTTGCGAAGGTGGAGGATTCTCAGGTGATTGAGATGGAAAAAGGGTGGTGAATGGGTTCTGAAGGGAATGATCAAATATGGATGAAGTGGTGGATAAGGTGGTGATAGGTAAGGATGTTTGAAGTGTGGATGAAACACTCGGGATAGGTGCCCCCGTATCAGATACATTGACAACCATATCTGAAATAGGTACCTCCTCAGTAACTGACTTGGTAAGAACTATTTCGAGTGGTTGGGTTTGTGAAATAGTAGTGGAAATTTGCGAAGGTTGAGAGATTGGTAAAGAAACAGTTACCATTGTTGTGACAGGTGGAGTTTCTGAGACAACTTCTTCGTCTGATGATTCATTGCGAATCACCATCTTCCTCCTCTTGCCCAGCGTGCGTTGCATGTTTTTCGCAACATCTTCTGCACGTTGACGTTTCTTTCCAGGAGACACTGGAGCAGGAATGCTGCGAATAGTAACTCCTTTACTACTCACCTCTGCCTTGCGAATCTGTTTTAAAACCCCAGATTTAGAAGGTAACACATCCTTCTTCAATACTTCATCTTCCACAGTTGGTGAAGATGAACCCTTCACAGGTTTCTTGCTCCCCTTCTTCTTCTTCGACGGAGTAGCAACGTCGGGTAATACACCTGTCTGATCAGCTGTATCGATATTTCGCAAATATCTCACCAACACTTTGTGAGTGGGAGACACTTTGCGAAGCATCGCATCCGGAATGCGAGCCACACGAGTAAAGATTGCTTCGTCATCTTCAACCACTTTGGGAAATTGGTAGAAGGAAAATTCAGCAACTTCGACATCTAGCATTATTGGAATAGCTTCTTTCTCGTAAACTTTCTCCAAGATCAAACTCCAGTATCTGGCACAAGATATCCCCTTCTCCGAATTCGTGTTTTCCAGACTTTTCACAAATTCCTTCCACAGTTGCGTTGCATAGTCGACATTGATGTCATAGTAGATACCCATTACCATGGCATACACTTCGACTCTTCCTCTATCTAAGCCGACTGATCTTCCTGTAAGACACCATAGGAAGATTCCAAAATGAAAATTCCAGATACATGGCAATCCCGACTTCCGGAAGTCACTAATCTTCTCCAACTCCGGTTGATGTCCCATTTCATTGAACATGTGAATGATCTGGGAGTTTACAGGTTTAACAAAGGGTGGGTTGTTTGGAATATGCAAGAACTCCACGAACAAATTCTTGGACAGTTTGACCCTCTTGTTGTTGATGAGATTGAAGGTAATCACATCCGCTGTGTGATTATATGAAGCGGTGGAAGTAGCACGAGATAACCATATCATCGGAACTGGGAATGATCGGAACATGGCAGTTGATAACGGTGATCGTTTCAAAGCCACGATAAGCATCTTCAGGTCTTCTGGATACGCCAAAACATTGGGATCAACTTGGTAATTTGTGCTTTGAATCTTCATAAGTGATTGAGAAAGGACCTCATCAGTGTTTGAGTTTGTGGCTACCATTGTTAGGGTTTGAAAGAAATTGGAACTTTTGATCAAGATGAAAGCTTTGAAGGTTTGTGAGAATTCTTGTTTGCGTAACCGTATACAGTGTTCTTGATCCCCCTCTTATAGGTTACTCAAAAATGATTTGAAATTAAAGCGGGATGCATTTAATGTTATCCGATGTGGCACCTTGAATCTCGGATCATTACTGTAAAAGATTACTATGCAGTAAAAAGTAACCGTCACATCTCCTCGAAAACCGGATAGAATACCAACCATTTTGAGTATACAGCCTGTCAAGTATCCGTTATAGAATCCGAACCGGTAAAACCCTTCGCATGGAAGCAAGGTTCTTTCACTTTTGGGATTTAAAGCGAAGTCATATGCCAGACTTGCGAAATCATCAGTCTGAGCTGGTTTTACTCAGAACCTCAAGGATTTCGTGTGTGCATTGTGCCAATGAAATAAGATAAGAATCAAGAAATTTTGGAATGTGGTGATGTCAAAAAAAATTAATTTGACATGAATGCAGAAAAACCCCAGGCAAAGGTTGCTTCGTTAATCATCAAGAGAGATAATCAACAGCTTGTGTAGTTTCCCGTGAATTACAATCGAATACTTGTAAAGAAGTATCAAAGGGCTTCTTTTAAAAGTCATTTTGGGTTGGTTTGAAATTTCATTACATATCAGCCTTAACATAAGGTGAGAAATTGTAAATGAAATTACTTGTTTGACCAGTGTAGTCAGTGACAAGTTGGCTTGTGAAATATTTATCATGACAAGAATTTTCGAATGAAACTTACACTGAAATCATATTCAAAAGAAAATTTGTTTTGGATCTTGTTGGGTAACAAACATTCTTGGTTGTAAATATTTGATCAAGACCACGCATGCGAATTGAATATGATTTGAAGTTTCGAAATTTGTGAAACTGAAACAAAAGTTTCGTAAAAATCTGGAACAAAGTTCCCCGTCAATTCCTTAAAGGTGTATGATTTTTGGGTTTCACTTTCATCATGGACTCATGATGTGAGATCTTAAACACAGAGTTGTGATTTGTCTAGGTTTTGATTGCTTTGATCAAAGACCTCAAGGACAAATCTTTTCAAAATAAATTTTGAAGTGTAAGAACTGTTTGGTTTAAAAAGATTGTTTAAGAATCGAATTGTACCTCTGTTAGTATATGGACAAAACAGAAAACTCTTAACTCATTTGAGAAGAGTAAGGTAGCTCTTGTTGATTTATGCGAATACAAGCCTTATTGGGTAGAAATGTTCATAAGATAATTTCATCAAGACTTTCATTTCTCACACATAGAATCATTCGAGGCTTGAGGTCTACATACAGCAGCATGCTTCTAGGGACATCCTAACTAGTTTGTAAATGAAATTTAATACCTTCCCACAGAAACACAAATGTATGACCTTTTCGCATTGTAACCCTGTATATTCTCAACACACATTTTAAAAAAAAAAACAAAGAAAACAAAAATATTTTTGTGATTTTGGAATTTTTCAAAAATGAAAGAACAAAACAAATAAAATCTTTTTGTATTTTTGATTTTTCAAAATTAAAGAACAACAAAAATAAAATCTTTTTGGATTTTAATTTTTCAAAAATAAAAAAATAAAATCTTTTTGTATTTTCAATTTTTCAAAACTAAAACAGTATACGTAAACCTTACCATAAGGATTTTGAGCCAGATGCGAAAAGATATGGTTGCGAAGCCATGCGAAGCCTCTGAATGAACAGTAACTTCTAAATGATTTTGACTCTTTGCGGCTGAACAAAACCTTTATTCTTGTGTTGACGAAAGGGAATTCGCATTAATCATCCCCAAACCTGCTAAAATTCGAACAAATGATTTTTCATCAAGAGGTTTTGTAAAAATATCAGCAAGTTGTTCAGTTGTTTTGACAAAATGAATTTCAATATTCCCATCTTCCACATGATCTTTAATAAAATGATATCGAAGAGCAATGTGTTTTGTCTTTGAATGTTGTACTGGATTGTGACAAATGCGAATTGCACTTTGCGAATCACAATACAAAGGAATCTTTTTCATGTTTATTGCATAATCACGAAGTTGACTCTGAATCCAAATAATTTGCGAAGTACAAGCAGCCGCAGATATGTATTCTGCCTCAGCGGTTGAGATAGCCACACAAGTCTGTTTCTTTGATTGCCAGCTCACTAACTTTCCATCCAATAGTTGACATCCACCTGTCGTACTTTTTCTGTCCAAAGTACATCCTCCTAGATCGGAATCTGAAAAGGCTTGAATGAAAAATCCTGTTTTCGCAGGATACCAAAGTCCTAAAGAAACAATTCCCTTGAGATAGCGAAAAACATTTTTCACTGCAGTCAAATGAGGCTCTCTTGGATTAGCTTGAAATCTAGCACAACAACAAACCGAAAACATAATATCAGGTCGACTTGCAGTTAAGTACAATAAAGACCCTATCATGCTACGATACAGTGTTAGATCAACAGCAGGAGCATCTAATGAAGGAGTGAGTCTTGTTCCTACTGCCATAGGTACTCTAAGCTTTGTGCTATTTAGCATTCCAAACTTTTCAAGCAAGTTCTTCGTATATTTTTCTTGATTGATTAAGATTCCTTCTCTGTTCTGTTTTATATTTAAACCAAGAAAATTATTAATTTTTCCCATCATGCTCATTTCAAACTGACTTTTCATTAAATTTTCAAATTCAATTGACAATGTTGGATCAGTTGAACCAAAGATAATATCATCAACATAAATTTGAACAAGCATTAGATGACACCCAACTTTCTTGCGAAATAATGTGGGGTCAACTGATCCTTGTTTAAATTTAGATTGTTTCAAGAAATTTTTAAGTGTTGCATACCAGGCCCTTGGTGCTTGTTTTAACCCATATACAGCTTTGTCAAGGACATACACATGATCAGGATACTCACTGTTTACAAATCCTGGTGGTTGTTCAACATACACTGTTTCTTCGAGTTTTCCATTTAAGAATGCACATTTAACATCCATTTGATAAACATCAAAGTCTTTGTGAGCTGCATAGGCTAAAAATATGCGAACTGCTTCAAGTCTTGCAACAGGTGCAAATGTTTCTTCATAGTCAATGCCTTCTTGTTGCGAATAACCTTTTACCACTAGTCTTGCTTTATTTCGAATAATATTGCCATCTTTGTCGGTTTTGTTTTTAAAAATCCATTTTAATCCAACAATTGAAACATCAGAAGGTTTAGAAACTAATCTCCAAACCTTGTTTCGTTCAAATTCAGCCAATTCAGATTGCATAGCAACAACCCAATCTGAGTGTTCCATAGCATTCTTGACTGTTTTTGGCTCTATTTTCGAAATAAAAACATTAAACATACAAAGTTCTTGGTTTGCATTCAATACCTCATTTTTCGCACGAATTTGAGCTCTAGTCAACACACCTTCTTGTAGATTTCCAATTACCTGTTCTTTCGGATGATTTCGTGTCCATTTCTCGAGTGGTGGAAAATTTGGATCAAATTCTAATGGTGCATCTTCAAACATATCTTCATTTTCAGATCCTGCAACAGAAAAATTATCATTAACTTCATGAAATTCTTCATTATTATCAAGATTAATTGTCTCTATTTCATCATGCTCCCCCTCAACATGATCTGTATCTTGATATTCTTGTCGATTTTGCGAATGCTTCCCCTCAACTTGATGTTCTTGTTGATTTTGCGAAGGCTCCCCCTCAACTTGATGTTCTTGTTGAGTTTGCGAAGGCTCCCCCTCAACTTGAAGTTCTTGTTGAGTTTGCGAATGCTCCCCCTCAACTTGATGTTCTTGTTCCCTATGAACATCTGATGTGCTTTCACAAGTTATCGTTGATTCATCAGTATGTTTTGAAGATTCTGATGTTTGATTATCAGGAGCATTATTTTCTGCATTAATGGCCCTGTCAGGAATTCCAAAAATTAAGTCATAATCAAAATCATGATTTCAGAATTATCAATTGGATTATGTGAATCTACAAGTATTGGTTTATTATCAAATTTACTATCAATCTGTTTAAGATACTAATCATCAAATGTTAATTTGAAAGTTTCTTCAATTTTTCTTGTTCGTTTGTTTAGCACTCTGTATGCAACTGAATTCTGTGAATATCCTAAAAAGATGCCTTCATCAGCTTTAGCTTGAAACTTGGACAAATTATCTTTTAGATTCATGATAAAGCACCTGCAACCAAAAACATGAAAGAATTTTACATTAGGTTTCCGATTATTGATTATTTCATATGGAGTAACATTAAATCTTTGATGAATGAATGATCGATTTTGAGTAAAACATGCTGTGGACACAGCTTCTGCCCAAAGATATTGAGGTAGATTCGCATATGTCAACATGGTTCTGGCAGCTTCGCATAGAGATTGATTTCTTCTTTCAACTACACCATTCTGTTGTGGTGTATATGGTGATGAAAAATTATGCGAAATGTCTTTGCTTGTGAGAAAACTGTCAAGAGTTTGATTTTTAAACTCAGAACCATTATCACTTTTAATTTTTCGCACATTCTTCTTCAGACTAACTTCAATCTTTTTGATAAAATCAATCATCGTCTGAGCAACTTCAGATTTCAACCTGAGAAAAAACACCCACGTAAATCTAGAGAAATCATCTACAACAACTAAAATATACCGCTTTTTGTTTATTGTTGCAACAGTTGATGGTCCACATAGATCAATGTGAAGAAGTTCCAATGGATCTACTATTTTTGAATCTATCACAATCGGATGACCCTTTCGATGTTGTTTTCCTTGTTCGCAAGCTGCACATAAAGAATCATTGTCAAATTTTAGTACTGGTAACCCTCGAACTAAATCTTCAGTTACAAGTTTATTTATATTTCGAAAGTTCAAGTGTGACAATCTTCTATGCCAAAGCCAACTAAGATCATTGGATGCTTTTGATAGTAAACACATAGCTGGTTTTCCCACAATCGGTTTGATGTCCAGTGTAAACATATCACCATATCTTTTGGATTTGAGAAGTATTTCATTCGTCTTGACATTTGAAATGATACTACCTTCTTCATTGAATACAACTTGATTTCCAGTACCCACAACAAGTTGTGATACACTTATCAAATTATGTTGAAGTCCTTCAACATATGCCACTCTGTTTACTGTGAAGTTTCCATTTGTGACTTTCCCATATCCTTTCACTTGACACTTGTGATTATTTCCAAATTTGACAACTCCTGCATTTTCCAAGCTTCTGTAATCTCGCAAATTTTCTTTCCTTCCAGTCATGTGACGAGAGCAACCACTTTCAATGTACCATTTCATGTCATATTGCTCGTCACATATCACCTGCATTTATTGAAAAATTTTAGGAACCCAAGACTTTTTGGGTCCATCATTAGTAGAATGAAACAAATTTTTGGAATTTAAGAACCATGTTTTCACTTTGTTTGTAACTGAATCAATTATATCAACATCATCAGTTCTAGATTTTGAAATATAATCATTCAATAATTTTGGATTTCCATTAATTGTAATCTTATCCTTCACAACATTCGCATTTTTGATACCTGGTTTCCATTTTTGAACTGGAACTTGCGAATTATTAGATGATGCACTCTCAATTGAAGAATTATTTGTGTACTTATCAAATGCACTTTTGATTTGTTCTTCTGAAAATTTTCCACTTTGATATTTCTTTCCTTTTCCTTCAAACCAATGATTGAACGTTCTAACATCAGATTTTCCTTTTGTATATCAAACTTTGGTTGGTTTTGATATTGAAGGATTTGGAAAATTTGGTTGTTTTGGTGAAAATTTCATTTTGACTTGAGTTGTGTTCTTCAAACTTGATGAAGTATTCGTGAATTTGCCAACATTTTGAAACTTTTGATTATTTGCAAATTTTTGCGAATTCTCAAATTTTCGATTGTTGTCATATTTGCGAACATATGAAACCTTGTCAACAGAGTTTATTTGTTTATGAAAACTTGATGATGTTTTTGAAATTTGTTCTTTTTCATCTCTTGATTTTTCATTAGACACAACTTGCCAGAATATTGCTTTTCTTGCTTTTCTTTTTGAAACATTATTTTCTGTTGAAAAATTTCCAACCATCAATTTGAATTCATGAGAGTTTAATTTCACTTCAACCTTTGGTTTTTCATATTTTTCAAAAACTTTGTTTGATTTTTCAACTTTAACCACCCATTTTTGTGTTGATTTTTGTTTTTGAAACACATAAGGATTTTTGGTTAAATTGTTTTCATCTGTGTTTTGATTTGCGAAAAAACCTTCAATCGTGGACTTTTGATTATCTTTTTCAATCATTTTATTAAACTCAGGAAGAACTTTCTCAGCATTTCCAGTAGTGACAAAAACTTGATTTGGAAAAATGGTTTTATCAGTACATACAAAATTTGGATATACCACAGTATTGGTTTCCAAATAATGTGTGCCTTTATCATTTAAAATTTTATCAAATTCTTTTGTATTTTCAAACACTTGATCAACTACAACCCTTTGAGGTGTTTCAGTTGAAACTTTCTTTTCTTCTTTATTTACATCTGTGTCATCAGATTTCCAGCTTTCAACTTCCACATTATCAAACATACAATGTTGCGAAGTTGAAGGTTTATCAATTTTATCATCTACTATTGAATCAACTATTATTTCTTTACCTTTGATCTTAGATGTGATATTAATGATTGACAATTGAGAACAATCAACCTCTTCTATTTCACTGATTTCACTTACATTATCAGAATTTTCATCAATATCAGCATAATTCAACTGTGAGGCAAGAGTTGAATTTTCAGTTTTCTTTAAGATTTTCACTTGTTCACTCTTTGTCAAACTTTCATTGACAATGTTAACCAACTCATCAGCATTCAGAAATTCATCAATTTTGACAATACCATATGCATATCTATCATCAGGTATTTTGTCAAATTGATCAATTGTGCTTTCGCAATCATATGAACGACATCAACTTTTTCACGTTCATACTCAAGAAAAGGTAAAAGTTTTCTATGTTGTTCTTTGCTAATATCAGAAGAGTGATGTAAAGCTGTTAATTTTGCATACAAACGTTTTGCAGAATTACAATATATGTTTCTCTGTGCTAGTAATAACCTAACATCGTTAGTAAGATTATTCCTATCACAGTCTATATTTTTGACTTGCAATTCCAATTTTTCAACTCTACTCTTCTTTATTTCTAAATCTCTTCGTGTCTCACTAAGTTGCACATTTAATTTCTTAGCTTCATTACTAGCAGACACAATAACAGAATCAAAATAAGCCACAGTATCATCAAATGAAACAATTTCAGCATCATAAGCAGATAAAGGAATATCAAAAGATTCAAGAATTGCACGTACCTTGGTTGTCATGGGTGACTTGTCAGTGGATTTAGACACAAAACATCTCCCTGAAATGTTTCCTTCACATTCCTCAAAACTTGCGAACATTGCTCCATGTGTGGGATGCCTCATTTCTTCATCATCAGATCCTGAAGACCAGATCTGATAAGTTCCACTCTCATCTTCAGTAGTTTCTTCCTTCGCAACCAATGACACTCCTTTGGTCTTAGCACGTAACTCTTCAATCTTCTCAGAGTAGTATGCTTCATCTTTGACTTTTTCTTTCTTCTCTTCTCTCTTTCGCAACATGCAGTCAGCTGGGAAATGATTCACACCATTGCAATAATGACAATAGATTCCTGAATCACCTTTCAACTTTTTCTCTTCATTCGCATTTTTCTGTTTTTCATCAATTTTCTCCATTTTCTTCTTTTCCTCCCCTCCAGTCCTTGTTGTAACATTCTTCGCATCATTAATCTTTCCTTTTGGATTAAAAGGATTTTTGAAAAACTTTTTAACTCTGTTGTTTGAATAGAATGCTACAGCTTCATCATCGGAATTCATCAAAAATCCTTCATCATCTGATCCATCTTTTTCATCATTTTCTGATACCTTTGAAACTAGAGCCAAAGGACCACCAATAGCTAGTTTTGATTCTTCATACATTTCTGAGACCTCAGATTCATGTGTTTTCAGTTGATTGTAGAGATCATTCAATTTGGTTGTATCAAAACTTTGTTGATTCTTAATCATCATGCTCACACTTCGCCATTCCTTGCGAAATCCCATAATGAAAGTTAAATTGAATTCCATGATAGATCTAGTGATACCATACCTATTGCAGCGAAACATAAGCTCATTCAGATGATCATAGTAACTTTCGAGAGTTTCTGCATCCTTTTGTCTGAATTCCTTCAGTTCAATCAGACATTGCTTCACAGAATTGATCTTCGTCTTTTCGCTACCTTGATACTTTTCTTTTAGAGTATTCCAGATGTCTTTGGCTGTTTTACAACTACGAATGTAATTGTAAACCACAGGAGGTAGAGCACCTCTTAGTTCCCTCATGCACCTCTTTTCATTATCCTTCAGTCGTTTTCGTTGTTCTTCAACATCATGAGATGCAGTGGATGATCCAAGTTGTTGAACATTTGTAGGAGCTTGAACTGTTCCATCGATACAATTCCAAAGTTCTTCATCAATTCCATTTAAGTAATCTTCCATTCTATCAGCCCATTGATCATAGTATTCTGGAATCAACATCGTAATTTTGGTTGAAGAACCAAGCAAATGAGAGAAAGAAGTCACTGTGTTCATGTTGAAGTTCGCCATTGATGAACTCAGAAAAATATCTGAAAACTTGAGAACTTGATGAATTTCAGAATTCGATCAAACGAATTGATCAAAAATCACTAATCGATTACTCAACTTAACAATTCAAATACAGAATCAATTCAAATCTAAAGATCAAAAGTGATTTTCAAAACCAAAATTGCGCAGAAAATTTTGAGTAAATTTTGTAACTCAAAAAGCAAATGATTCTTATACGAAAATCAGATCTAAGCAGTTTGAATCCTGCTCTGAGACCAATTGATGAGAATTGTTATCGAGAATTAAGATATGAAACAATAGATTTGAATGATGAAAGATGATGAACACACGAAGTAAATATTAATCAGATCTCGTTTTATTAAGACTGATTACAAAGTAAGCTGAAGAGACAAATTGTGTTTCGATCTCGTGTGTCTACTTCAAGCCTAAGTCCCTATTTATAGGGAGCATACAAAAAATATACTAAGTCTATACATTGACATTTCGCATGCTACACTTCGCATATAAAATTGACTTAGTAAAATAACATACAAAATGTGAATCATTACAAGACACACTATTCGACTTTTACAACTAACATCTACAACAACTCATCACATGCTAGTTCTAGGGTCCTTGATACAGGATGTGGTTTTCACATTTGTTCTGATTTGCAGGGTCTAAGAAGAAGTAGGGATGTGGAGCATGGGAAGATGAACTTGATCATGGGGAATAGGAAAGTGTCACTTGTCTCCAAGATTGGAGTTTATTCTTTAATGCTTAGTAGTGGGTTAGGGTTAGATTTAAACGATTATTGCTACTCATCGGAAATAGCGAGAAACATTATTTCTTTTCATGGTTTGTATAAAAAAGGTTTTAGATTTTCGTTTAATAATGAAATTGGTTCTATTAATGCTTTCTATAATGGCAAATTTTATTTTGAAGCATTGGCTTGTAATGGTATATATGAAACTGTGATGATTGTAGACAACTTAGGAAATAATGTATTGCATATTGATTCATCCAATGGTTTGGACAAGACATGCTTGTGGAATTGTCGTCTTGGACATGTCAACGAGAAGCGCATAGCCCAACTCCAAAAGGATGGAGTGTTGGAGTCATTTGACCTATGGTCTGATGACACATGCGAGTCTTGTTTGCTTGGAAATATGACTAAGTCACCTTTCACTAGTACTTGTGAAAGGGGTGAGGGATTATTGGATCTCATACACACCGGAGTGTATGGGCCCTTTAGATCCACTACAAGGGATGAAAATCGCTTCTACATGACTTTTATCGATGATTATAGCAGATATGGGTATATCTACTTAATCAAGCATAAGTCAGAAACTTTTGAAAAGTTCAAAGAGTTTAAGCACATCTCACTACCAATCTCTTCCACCGCATCATCACCCAACTCACTACCAATCTCTTCCACCAATCATGTGCTCAGTCCTTCATCAGGCAGGAAGAACATCTGACATTCACCTCCTCGGGGCAGAACTTGCCCTGAACACGTTAGCCATATCAGCTAACCACCTCCTACTGAGAATGGGGTCCCCAATTTCATGATATTCTAGAGTTCGACAAGCTCGAAACTCCCAAAACGTCATTGTGCGCGTCCTTATCATAGTCATCACCTCAGAGTGAAATGCGCTCATCCTCTCATCAAGGATCTCTAAAATTCCTTTTATGACCGTACCGAAGATCACAGGATTCTGGTCAATAATATTGCACGTAATCTCAGCTGGAATAAACTCCCTCATCTTATCATCGAGCTGCCCGGCTCCAAAATTCCTTCTATGACCGTACCGAAGATCACAGGATTCTGGTCAATAATATTGCACGTAATCTCAGCTGGAATAAACTCCCTCATCTTATCATCGAGCTGCCCGGCTCCAGAGCCCGAGCCTGATCCCTCGTCGGCACCAGAGTTTCCATCTGGTCTACCATGTAGCGTCACCATGTTGGAAACATACTATAACAACCATCCAAATATTCCTCCCATGTCGAGGGATCACATACGCACTACACGTTTCCTGGTTTCATCTCAGCCCTCCTTGACTCGAGTACGGATCCTCTGCTTTCAGTAGTACGGGCTCATACTACCTTCCACATATATCTGTACTTTCCTCAAGATTTGCCTTAACTCCACCAAATCCCTTTCACTACTACTGCTGGTCTTCTTGCTAATCTCATCCTAGGCTTGCCCTAGGGTAATCTCTGTTGGGTTTTGTATACTACAACATCCTATGGTGCACATACAACCCTATAAGATTTGGATCTATGTTTTCACTAATGATACATGCAAATGATTTCCAAAGCTTTAATCCTACAACTAGCCTACAAATGATATAAACTACATAAAATACTAGTTAGTAGTTTACCTCTTTGTATAGCTTGTAGAACTTGATGAATTTGGCCTTAAAGAGCTTAGCCCCAATAGTATGGAAGCCTCAAATGAAGTCACAACACATCATGGACAAAGGTGGAACTTGAGAGAGAATTCCATGCACCCAAAAACACCCATGAACTCCAAGAACAAGCATGTAGGCGTTTTTTAGGTTAAGAGCATGTATTTATATGTTGGATTTCAAGGGTCATGGTTATAACCCAAATCCATACCCATGGGTTTATGATCCATGGTTCATCTGGCCCAACTCTTTATGTATACATACATAAACTTGGTCAAACATGGATCATAAGCCCAACACATACAAATATAATTAATTATCATAATTAGTCTCCATAGATTTAATTAGTCTCTTTTGATCACTAAATTAATTCCAAATTAATTGTTGATCAATACTAATAAAACATATGATTTCATATTAATATATTATAACTTATAACATATTAATAAATCATATATAACCTTACTCTCAAGAGTCCATCCTAACAAATTGTCCTGATGATATGCAACCCAAATGGACCATGCTACTCTCGGGTTGAGTACATACCAATAATAGTTATGGGCTTAGACATCTAATCCAACAGTCTCCCACTTGGATAAGTCTAAAACTATTATTGCAAGTATGACTCCAAAATCACGACTAGCAATCGTAGCTCTTAAAATCCGCTGTCAAACTCTGACCTAGTCAATGACATGTCCATTAGATAAGGGATCATATATTCCTCCATTCCAGATATCATATGGACTGAGAAATGGATTATAATCATTCTCTCTATCCACCTGTTTTTTCCCGATTTCCGATTTATGACGACTGCCTAATCCAACAAATCAAATCAGTCCAGGTCCAGCCGAGCACTTACGTTTGTCATCACTAAATCATCGAGGACCCTACAGATATCACTTTTATCTGTCCAAGGGTAAAAGGAATGGATAAAATTCGACTCATATGCTTGCTCTATTTACTCATCAAATCACACACAACAATGTGTTTTATAACACCAAGTTAGTGGTGTGTTTTCACATTATCAATGTACAACCGACTTGTAGAGTGCAGCTCATATCTCTTCGTTTGAAGAATATAAGATATTATCGTCTCATGATCACTCATGATAAAATCCATGAAGTGATTCAAATGAGTGTGGGTTTAATCCAATACTCGAATGTTATTCCAGGGGCACTCATGAATACTGCAGCAATGTCTAAAACATCTTGACATACTACAGACCCATTCATGACAGTCTTGCCTCAATACCTACTTCCAAAGTATGATTGATTGTGGATGGTTTGAATATCCTAATTATTCGAGAAGTCAAAACATGCAAAGTGAAACATAAGAATAATACTAATCCTATATGGCCCCAATACTTGTGAGAGTAAATAAAAAACCTTTTATTTAAACACCATATTTATTACTCATTATTCATTGTATAATGTTTCTAATAATCAACTTTATACTTGAATCAAAACAATAGTTGTCCCATGCTCTAAGCATGCACACTATGTTTACCTATGGTCCTTTGTTTGTGGAATATATCAATTGACAACATTTCAATGATGCTCATTTCACAATTCCAAATCCTTATCGTAAATGTAAGAATACCAAATTCTTGCCACTTACCGAAATCTGTTAGATTCTAAACTTATATGCATTGATCCTCTTGTAATAACTATGCACAAAAATCACAAAGACTTGGCAACAAACATTACAAAGTATTCCAATGGAGAGAAATTCCATGGAAACGAAGTCTCATATTCAAAGTACATTCCTTTGAACATCCTTCTTGCATTAAGTTTTCTAATCTTACATAGATGTAACGAATAACTTCCACCTATGGAAACATTTCCATATTCCCATTTTGACTATCACTTCTGAACAAGAGTTGCCTCTTTTCATAATATGTCAATATGGTCCTTCCAAAATTTACACCATACTTCCAACTATCCATGAGTAACAAATCTTTGGTAAACTTCAGATTATCCTCGACAACTGTTTAATCATTTTAGCCATATCCAGTTCTAGTCCTTTTCCCTCATCACACAATTGGCCTTAGTTGGTCTTTGTCTTATCCAAGACATCACAACTTACCAATTTCAAATGTACATGAGTAGAAAAAATTTTACTCTATGTTTGATAAGTGTTTTAAACCTTTCTTAAGATTATGTCACTCGAGTTACAATCTTGGAGTATTACTCTAAGACTCAATTTTGGAACGAAGTATGATTCATCTTTTGATTTAACCATCTCAACAATTCACGATTCCTCTTCTTAGTCAAACAATTGCACTAAGATGTCCTTAGAGGATCGATTGTGATATGGTTTCTGCTGATCATTAAGATGATCATAAAACATGATAGTGAAGTACTTACCCATCTTTTCAGATTGGAGAAACTTTTATTTTTCTGCCTAATATGATTCTTCCCATTCGTCCTGCCATACATTGAAACTTTTCCAATGTTTCAGAATTATACTTAAACATGTAAGCAAAACCATATTTACTAAACTTTAGTAAATCATGACAAATAACCTTATTGTTCTTTGTGGTGGACCTGATTAGCACACAACCAAGTGTACCCATCTCCTAGTCCTTCACTTGACTCACATATATATGTGAACAAGGAATTAGTCTTAATTTCCCAAAGATGAAAATTCTCATTCATTATACAATACAAGTTGCATGATTCCAAGTTTCTATCCAACTAAAACTTCGGTGATGAAAATCTTTCCTTATTTGGTAAATTATGACACTACCACAAATGAAAGAATCAAAACCATTTTCCAATATTGTTATAAATGGAATCATATAAACAACAAGTTTGACAAATGCCATTGTAAGGATACTTAACATAAATAAAAACTTTTCTCTATAAAATTTGCGGAAATGTATCCTTACAATGCAAATACAAATGAAAACTAGGTTGTTATCTATTCCTAAGCAATTTATCATAACTCTTATGCAGCAGTTCAAAATTTTGATCTTCGAATCATGTGATCGAAATCCATCTTCGCGATCAGAATCAACTTACTCTTCCTTTAAGTTCCCTTCATTTCTTCAGTTCTACAAAACATCAGGATGCGACCTAGTCACATCATGTAATAAGAATCTCCAAATAGGAACTTAATAGAGTTATATAGTGGACTTTACCTGAAGCATAGTCAAATTTTTGACTTTTACGATCCTAGTGAACTTCCAGGTAAATAAGGCAGCTTCGCAACCTATGCCCCTTCTTTTGGCAATAGAAACCTATGAACTCATTAGTAATGGTACATGGGACTATCTCAGACTTAGCCTTTGTCTTTACCATTTGGTCAACCGGGTTGACTATTGTCGATCCTTTTCCATTGGGAAGAGAAAGCTTTTCTGGACTTCCAGTGTTACCATTGGAAATGTCCATGTAAGTTTGGGAAGTATATCTTCCAATCAAATTTGCTTTATCAGTGCTCCAAATCATTGTTGATTCAGCAGCATCAAGAAAATAGGTAAGATCATTAAGGGTCATGTCATGGTCTGTCACATAGTAGTCCTTAAAGAACTCACTATGTGACTTAGGAAGTGATTGAAGAACCTAGTCAACAACCAACTGCCTCAAGACTTTGACACACAACTCTCTCGGCTTGTCAATATGTGACTTCATCTCCAAGATGTGAGCACACATAAACTTTCCATCTTGCCAATATGGATTGAGTGACCTTGAACTTTTCAAGTGTTTGAACTTGTGGGTTAGGGAGAATAATTAGAGGAGGTGGAGGAAGTGAAGTATGATTTCCAGTCCCATTAATGCACAACAAAGGGATTAATCTTTCACCTTGATCGCCATTTGGGATATCATCTTCATTAGAATAGCTTTATCCAAAAGGATATGGAAGACCATAGTTGTCATAACTAGACATCTATGAGGGCGAAATTCAAGTTTAGTTGATTTAGGTCCTTAATATAACACCCAATATGAAATATTAAGGCTAGGACCCAACACAATATTTTATAACTTGGAAGAGGGATGTCGTAATCCAAGCTACAAAATATTTGAAGGTATGTAAATGACGATTTACCAATTTCCACCATGAAAAACAAAATTTAAAATTAGGTTTTAAATGAATTGAAACTCCTAGATCTTTTGAGATTCATTGAACTATTCAATGGCATGTTTAAATCTCGATTGTGCCCTTCAGGTTTGTGACTGGGATGCCGAGGATCACAAACAAGCAGTGAATAACCATGCAAATTAACTTGGTACACTTAATGTTACAACCACCTAATCAATGTTCCGGTTAACCACACATGCTCCATTTATCTATGATTAACATCAAGCTACCCTTTGTCACGCACTGTCAGTCCCAGATTAGTGTGTCGGTTAACCACACACGCTCCACTAACGACATAACAGGGTACAAAGTATAATTTCATGGGTTAGCACCAAATTCACATCTTCCTAAAGTAACTAAGATTGATAATTTAATAAAGTTTAATTACTTAGTATTTATCATTATACTTTTAATGAAGGGAGAATTAATGTGCTGTCCTACCCGTTCGGCTAACGCCCCTCCACCAGTCAAGGAAGCGGTTGGTGAGAGTGGACACCCATTAAACTGCCATTTTATAGGCAGTAACCTTATCCCCCCCCCCCCTTTATAGACCGACTTCGTGAATGAGGCATACTAACGGTAAGACCGACTTTTTACTTATACATATAATATATTAAACTTTTAATATTATAATAGTATAAGGGTCTATTTTAGACATTTAAAATACTTGGTGGTTAATCTATTAATTAAAATAGACTTTTAATTTAATTAAACTCAAACCATATATTTATGGATTTAATAATACTCTTTTAATTAAACGCTTTAATTAACTATTAATAAAGTTCATAAGAGTTAATTTGAACTATTCAACAAAATATCATAATTCCAATTCTTAAATTCAAAATTAAAACCATTTAATTAATTGTTTAAGTTATGAACCCCAAGAGTTTTAGAATTCAATTTTTTTTTTTCATAAAAAACTTTTTTCAAATTCCAAAACTTGAGGGCAACTTTTGTAACTCTTGAAAACTTTTGGATTCCATAATTTATGGAGTTAAATGCTTGTTTTATTATGAAACTTTTCATGTTCCATAACTTAAGAACAAGTTATTGAATTCTTTAAAACATTAACATCAAGTTTTGTAACTCCATAAAAAAATTTGAATCAATTTTTTTAAAAAACTTTCATATCCATAACTTATGGAGGTTTCAAAAAAAAACTCTTTAGATCAAACTTTTAAAACTAATAAAATATGCATATCATTTTATCTTTTACTAAATTTGACCTAATTCAACTCATATAGCAAATGATTCAAATTTTACAAATAATTAGTTTTTCACAAAACAAGTAATTATCTTAAAATTTGACAAACTTCATGTCTTTTTTTCTTTTTTTTCAACTTTGAAAATCAAACATTAGCATCAATATAACAGAAAACAACTCATGGCTCTGATACCACTGTTGGGTTTTGTATACTACAACATCCTATGGTGCACATACAACCCTATAAGATTTGGATCTATGTTTTCACTAATTATACATGCAAATGGTTTCCAAAGCTTTAAGCCTACAAGTAGCCTATAAATGATATAAACTACATAAAATACTAGCTAGAAGTTTACCTCTTTGTGTAGCTTGTAGAACTTGATGAATTTGGCCTTAAAGAGCTTAGCCCCAATAGTATGGAAGCCTCAAATGAAGTCACAACACATCATGGACAAAGGTGGAACTTGAGAGAGAATTCCATGCACCCAAAAACACCCATGAACTCCAAGAACAAGCATGTAGGCGTTTTTTAGGTTAAGAGCATGTATTTATATGTTGGATTTCAAGGGTCATGGTTATAACCCAAATCCATACCCATGGGTTTATGATCCATGGTTCGTGTGGCCTAACTCTTTATGTATCCATACATAAATTTGGTCCAACATGGATCATAAGCCCAACACATATAAATATAATTAATTATCATAATTAGTCCCTATAGATTTAATTAGTCTCTTTTGATCACTAAATTATTCCAAATTAATTCTTGATCAATACTAATAAAACATATGATTTCATATTAATATATTATAACTTATAATATATTAATAAATCATATATGACCTTACTCTCAAGAGTCCATCCTAACAAATTGTCCTGATGATATGTAACCCAAATGGACCATGCTACTCTCGGGTTGATTACATACCAATAATAGTTATGGGCTTAGACATCTAATCCAACATGACCCACTCTCTACCATCAACTGCGTAAGAATTCCCTGCTATCTCTCCCTAACTAGCTCGTGAATACCAGTACATATCACTAAGACCAAATAATTCTTCGAATGAGAGGTCCTACCCTACAACAATTAAACTCAGACGAGAGCTGCGAAATAGGGCTAACCCTAACCTTCTGAAATTATTTAGTCCTCGTATATGTAACTTAACATATTCATTTACTAGTTAGTTAAAGATAACTAGAACTCCTAAAAGCACAAAGCAAGCAGCATCCGAGCATAGAGTAACCATAATCAAGCATATCCTAATCAGGCCATCATATCACTGACTAATCAGTACTAGCATGTAATTCAACAAGCACATATAGCAGGCACATATGGTTTCTTCCTATATCCTTAGCCCTAATCTAGCATGCAGTTCTTCTACACATACAGTTGGCATATAAGGCATCCTTCTTAGATCCTCAGCCCTAATCTAGCATGCAGTTCTCATAATCGTATCATATCATAACATAACATGTATAGGTATCTTGGGGATAACTTACTTGAGCTCGGTCGATTGAACGCATCACACTCCTTTTTCTTTCTCAAAACCCTTAATTTTAATTTTTAGAAAATTTATTTTTGTAAAAACTTTCAAATCCTCGATTTGAGTCTAGACACCCCCGAATGTGTGTCCAAATCCCTCAAACCAATGCTCTGATACCAGCTTGTAACATCCCAAAATTCATAGCCAAAAATTTCATTTTTAATTAAGTATAAAACCAGTAGTCTGAAACATCCATAGTGTTAAACCAAACCAGTATTTCAATTAACTATGACATGTCATAGAAAAGTATTATCAGAGTACAACTCCCAAAGATCTTGTAATGTGGGAATCATAGTGTGATAGTTGTGATCCTTCCGGCTCCTTTCCTTTTGAAAAAGAAGTACCTAAAATCAAAACTGAAAACCGTAAGCACGAAGCTTAGTGAATTCCCCCATCATACCACACACCATACAAATAATATACTGTCAGGCATATATGGGTGCCAAACCTACCCCTTTGGTCTCTTTCAACCGGTAACTGCCTAGCATATATGGGTGCTGGCCTACCCCTGCGCTCCCTTTCAACCGGTAACCACCTAGCATATTTGGGTGTTGGCCTACCCCTTCAGACTCTTTCAACCGGTAACCGCCTAGCATATCTGGGTGCTGGCCTACCCATTTAGTCTCTTTCAACCGGTAACCGGGGACTATTTCACCCCTACCACTACCACATAATATCCTAGAATATACACATAATCACATGCTGCCAAGCATATCTGGGTGCTAGACTACCCCTTCGGTCTCTTTCAACCGTTAACCGGTGACTATATCACCCCTACCACTACTGCATAATAACGTAGCATACTATCACATAAACCATAACAGATAGTAGCATACCAGACAATTATCACGAAGACAATCATCTTAACTATAATCACCTACTAGTGGGCCGACATTGGTGTCTTAGACCCACTTCTACTGGAAGGTTACTCACCTCATGTTTCTGAACTCCATTACAAGAAATCCTAGGTTATTGTCCTGGCAACTCCTCGGGCTATCAATACCAAAATATCACCCAATTAGCAATTGGGTTCTATACCATGATCCATAATCCATACTTGACGTAAAATGACCATTTTACCCTTGTCCCACAAGATACTTAACTAAGGCCTAAGTCCAAAACCAATCAAGTCCAAAACACCAAAATCCATAAAGGCCCACTAATGGCCCAATTTTCCAAATTGGGCCGAATCCCTTACATGGGCCTTTCCTAAAGCCCATTTACTTTTTCTGAATCATTATACATGTCCATAGCTAGCCCAACGAAATCAATGTACTTACAAGCCCATTAATGGGCCAATTTTTCCAAATTGAGCCCAAACTCCTTATTGGGCCTTATCTTAAGGTCCAATCCTTCAATTAGCCCAGAACACAACCAATCTGATAGTCCATTAGGGTCTAAGGATCTAGGCCCAAACATATGGCCCAAACTGTAACGACCCTAAAATCATTACTAAAAATTTCGTTTTTAAAACGTTACTTAAACCACATTCACCAATCCATAACATAATTCATAACATAAAGTCGGAGTGTTAATTCAAAACACATTCTTATTATCAGAGTAAAACATCCCAGGCTGACTAATCAATGGTGTGTGTCATGCGATCACCCCGAGCTCTTCCCTCCGTTACTGGAAGTATCTGAAACCAAAACTAAAAATTGTAAGCACGAAGCTTAGTGAGTTCCCCAACCTACCACATACCATACATAATCACATACTACAAGCATTGGGCCATGCCCGCTACAACAGGCCCCGCCTGGCTTCGAGCTCCGCTCAGTGTACAGATATGTTTCTCTTAGGCCCCGCCTGTCTCTGGGTCCCACCCGCTAACATATACTAACATAAAATCATATCATAACGCATAAACTGGACATATACTAATGGATTCCTGTTCTAAGGCCTCGCCTATCTTCGGCCCCGCCCATGTCCGGTTACTGATGAGTCAGAGAACCCCGCCCACGCTCTTACTGATAGTGAGATACGAGCTCAGCCCACACTCACTCCCTTCCTACTTTGGGCCTCGCCCCTGCTCTACTGCTAATGAGATATGGAACACCGTCCACACTCTGCTATTGGTGAGATACGGGACCTCGCCCACGCTCACCTCCATACCAAGTACATACATGTTTCACACAGACAACAAGTATAACTATCATGTAAACCGTTCCTTGAACACCCGCCCGCTAACATTGGACCTTGGTCCTGATTATCATACTAGCATACAGTGCATAGGGCTAACCCCCGGGTCTTCCTACTCATAACTACATGGGCCGCCATTGTAGCCATTGACCCATCCACACAAAGAGAAAACTCACCTGCACTGCTGAACTTTGCTGATAGCCCTCTGTTGCTAACTAGAACTTCCCCGATTTCTGCTTCTTCGGCTCCCCGAGCTACCAAGATCATAATATCAATTAGCCCAATATCATAGTCACTCTAAGGGTAAAATGAACATTTTACCCCTACCCCATAATGGTCCACAACTAGGGCCCAAAACATAATATAAAAAGGTCCAACACTAGGTAAGCTTCCCAAGCCCACTATTGGCCCATAATCAATGACTCCTGATGGCCCACTAAGGCCTAAGGACCTATAGTCCAAAACACAGCCCACACCGAGGCCCAAATGCTCAAAACCCATCTGGCAGAATTACGCGGGGTTTACTCCAATATACGCTTAGCGTATAGGCTTGACGACGCGTACGTTGGGTGTACCTGCACGTATGCTCAGCGTAATACCCTGATAAGCTAACTTTCTATTAAGTGCTTAGTACCTTGATTCAGAAGCTACAAACTCAGATCCAAACCTTATTCCATGTCTTAAGCAATAAAGTCACTGACTTGGTGACTTTATATGGCCCAAACCAACTCAAACTCATAAAATAATCTTCTACTTCCATAAAGGGGACTAGATCTCATGCATGGACTTAATAGGATCATAAAGGTTGGAACTTTACTGCTTATGGGACTCATATAACTCTAAGGGAGGCAACCCTGGTCTTAGAAACATGCTTAAGTCTCAAAGACCCAATCTTGGGACCAAAAAGTCCATAAACTTGAACTAAAGGAGATCTAAGAGATTAATCATCAAGCTCAAAACTTTTTACCTTGAAGAGGTCCGAAATGAAGCACTTAACCCAGATCTACAAGCTCTAGCTTCCAAGGTTCCTCCTTGCCAACCTTCTTCTTTTCTCTTCCAAGCTTTAAACCACCAAAAATGGGTTCTCCAAGGTCAAGCTCTCACAAAATGAGGGTAGGGAAGTTCTAGGGTTTCTTCTGAGTTTAGGGAGGCTGAAATGGGGCTAGGGTTGAAGCCAGCATGTCCTTTATATAGTTCTCAACCCAAAAATTAGGGTTTCATGACTTTTAGCGTACGCTGGGCGTACCTCCACGTATAATGGGCGTACGACTTGAACATTCGCGACCAAGTTGCCTCATTACGTTGGGCGTACCCACGGGTGTTCTAAACATGCATGCATGGCCTTCCATGCAAACTTTTCTCCATAAGGGCCATTATTGCCAAATCTTCAAAGTGTCATAACTCCTTCATTCTAAATCCGTTTCTGATGAACTTTATATCCACGGAAAGGTGGAGAGAATCCCTACGCTTATAACAACGCACCCCGGCTCGAAAACTTCTCGAAGAATACCTCTAAATTTCATAAAGGACTAACATGCCTTTGACCTTGGCCTCCGAAATCCATAAATGAATATTCTAGAACAGGGCGTTACAACTCTCCCCCACTTAAACTAGACTTCGTCCTCGAAGTCTACTACGGTCAACTATTTTGTACTCTGCTCACTACATGCCTTCCAGATGCACACATCTCTTGCTGAATCCGATTCTTGGAGGACTGCCTCCAATGGCCTCCTGTTCGTTCATTCCGGCTAAAACTAGTCCTTATGGATAATAACCTCGTGAGCACTCTGATCACCAACAATCCTGAGAACACAGCTCTTACCCAACCGACAATCCCTTCGGTACTCCCCAGGTACCCATGTTGGACATCCTAGGGGTTCACCCCCTTTTCCTTGTGCGTTCACTGGCCTTCCCAAGGCAACTTTCTATAACCAACCACCTCCTCTATTGTCGTGAAGGACATACCCCTCACGGTATCCATTACTCCAGCCACTCCCAGTGCTGTTCACTACTGCCGGTACTCACTAAATACTTCATACTACTATAACTTAGTGTCAGGCACCCATCCTAGTGAATGGATCAGATAATCCTTCGAGTAAAAGATTCAACCCTACAATGGTTAGACTCATACGAGAGCTGCGCAACAGGGTAAAATCCTTCCCTATGAGATTATTCAACCTTGATGTGAGAGGCGTAGCACTCCTCAGTCAACCAGCTGCCTCATACCATACTTCTCTTATCATTACCACCACTAACTGAAAATTCTACTATCCCTTAACCGCCTTCTGGATGAACTGAGACCACCCTGGTCCTAACTAGTCTTTCAATATCTGGGTTATCGAACTCCCACTGGTTACTACACCCAGCACAATCTCTTAGTTGCTCCCAGCAACTTTCGAAGAAACTTCGGCTATCTAAGTTGCTCTATCTACCTCTGCCACTCAGGCGCTACCAGTCCTTGGACCCTTGATCCCCGATCTTGACCCTAAGGTCCTTACCAGGTCCCACCTGCGCTGCTATAATCTCAAGGGCCTCGCCTACGCGTCTCACCCGGCTATATGCTAGAGCGGCCTATCCCTCTAGTCTCACTTTCCTAGCTACTGTCGCACGGGCCTCTCCCACGGATCTCACCCGAACCATACTGCTGAGTATTCCTACTCCTAGGTCTCACCTATACTGCTACTAACATACGGGCCTCGCCCACAGGTCTCACCCAACTGTATTCTGGAGCGGCCTCTCCCAAGGTCTCACCTCTCCAGGACTATGAAAGCCAACTCCATACTAATCTCAACGAACTACCCTTTCCTGATCCCTTCCTTGCTAACTAGGAGATACGGGCCCCCGCCCACACTCCTCTAATTAGACTTCTAATGAATGCTATGGCTTACCCGCAGTCTTACATCACTTCCCTCACTAACTCCCTGTTGGGGAATGTTGCGGCTATCCCACAGTCCTACTATGCTCACCATTCTATCTCAACCACCGACTACTAATCCGAAGGCATCCCAAATTGCACTTACTTCTGCTCCTAACTTCTGGAGTAGGCCTCCCCCACTTTGATTCGACTAGATACCTACATTACCCAACTTAAGAAGGATTCCAATCCTTTTCTTTTATCAAAAGAGGTTAGTCTGCTGACATCCAACACTTACCACGGCTAGCAAAAACCAACACCAAACTGCACCATTCTCGAAAACTAATAAGGCACTTCCCGAACCCCTACTCACACCTGATACTGCGACTGCATCTGAAGAACCGGCTAGATAAGAGGGTACTACTATGAACTACCGACAGAAACCCATGGTATGCAGATGGCATATAATCCGAACACAACAGGAAAATCATCACATACATAACATAATTGCAGCACTATGACAATATAATCAAGATTAAAATTGTCATGGAATTAGAAGATACTCACCTGCAATGCCCGATGCTGCTCGCGCCTCCACTATAAACAACTGGAAATCCCTGCTCCCTACCGCAGGTGCCTTTGCTCGGTCCTAACGGCCGTCCGTGATCCTCAAGATCGCAGGGGCAGGTTCCATCACCTGTCATGTCGAAACCAAACTCGGACACTGGGCCTTCTTGTGGCCCCTCTGACTGCAATAAAAACATATCAAGTCTGATCCCTGAGTGGTGGTAGTAGTACAATCTCTACTAAAATGACTAATCCGGCCGCACTTGAAACAGCCAGAATCACCACCACTACCACTCCTACACACACCCTCGTGCGTCTTGCCACACTTCACGCATCGGTTGCGGCTCCAATGATCCCTCGATCTCGAATCTGACCCCTTGGTTCTCTTGCCTGAACCCGTGTCTACCTGAATCTCCTCCGGCTTCCTCTTCCTGATCTGCTACAGGTTAATCTCTCTCTTTCTCCCTCTCTCTCTCTCTCTCTCTCTAGCCCGTGCAATCATATCCTCCAACGTTTTGCAGCTGGACCTGCTCACAAACTGCCTGATGTCACTCCTCAACATATCGTGATATCGGGCTTTCTTCATCTCCTCGTCCGCCACATACTGCGGAACAAGAAGAGCCCTCTCCTTGAACTTGGCGGTGATTTCTGCCACTGTCTCCGTAGTCTGCTGGAGGTCCTGAAACTCTCGTGTCAACTGTTGCACCTCAATAACTGGTGCAAACTCAGCCCTGAACCTGGCCGAAAAATCACTCCATGTCATCAAGTCCAAAGCGGCATCATCCCCCAAGGCATGACCAATCTCCCACCAATCCCGCGCTCTGTCCTTTAGAGGACAAGAGGCAAGTCTGACCTTGTCCCCCTCAGGACACCGGCTTTTGCGGAAAGCATTGGCGACATCGGCCAACCACCTGCTGCTAGCAATGGGGTCCCTAGCCCCATGATAATCTGGTGCTCCGCAAGCTCTAAACTCTCGGAATGTCAAGGTACGTGCTCCTACCAAAGCCATCATCTTTACGCGAAAGGCTCCAAGCCTCTCGTCCAAAATCTCTAGTATACCCTCCTTGATCATGCCAAAGATCACAGGAGTCTGGTCTAAGATAGTGCGCGTGATCTCAGCTGATACAAACTCTCTCATCCGCTCCTCGAGCTGCTCGGTCCCTAAACCCGAGCATGATCCCTCTTCGGCGCCTGATCTGCCTACTGGTCTCTCACGTAATGTCACCATGTTGAAAACACATTACAATAAATATCAAAATACACCTCACTACTGAGGAATTATACACACACTACAAGTTTCCAGGTCTCATCTCGGCCCTTCTCGAATCGAGTACGGATCATCTGCCTTCAGTAGTACGGGCCCATACTACCTTCCACATATATCCGTACTTTCCTCGAGAATTGCCTAGACTCCACCAAGTCCCTTTCTCTACTACTACTGCTCCCAACACTACTCTCATCGTAGGCTTGCCCTAGGGTAACCTCCAACCCGCACCCAGTCCTCAGCTACTGAAGGTATCTTCATAATGCCAATTAGCCACTACCTGAATACCATCACATGTGAAGAGGCTCAGATAATCCTTTGAGTAAAGGACTCGTCCCTACAACGATTAGACTCAAACGAGAGTTGCGCAATAGGGCCAAATACAGCACTCTAAGATTATTCAACCTTGATCACATGTGACTTGAAGTATTCACCTAATGGCTAACTTCCATCACTTATAGTCC
Organism: Lactuca sativa; assembly: GCF_002870075.4. Lineage (NCBI taxonomy): Eukaryota > Viridiplantae > Streptophyta > Magnoliopsida > Asterales > Asteraceae > Lactuca > Lactuca sativa. Next base: position 316,484,956 of record NC_056625.2, read on the forward strand.
CACAAAGCACAAAGCAAGTAGCATTCAGACAAAACAAAAATCTAACCACAACATAATCAAACAATTATATCCACATAACAAGGATCTGCACTAGCATGCAATTCATAAAGCTCATACACATATATCAAACACATAAGGCATCCTTCCTAGATCATCAGTCCTAATCTAGCATGCTGTTCTACTAACTGATAATCATAACATAAACTTGTATGGATATTTTGGGGTACTTACTTGAGCTCGGTTGATTGCATACACCACACCTTTTTCTCTTTTCAAAAGTCTTTTCTTTCTCAAAGTTCTTTTTGCTTTTTCTAAAACTCTTTTCTCTTCTCAAAAATCCATTTTTACAAAAATTGATTTTTCCTTTTGAAAATTTCAAAACCAATTCCTTATTTTGAGTTCAGACACACCCGAAAGTGTGCCCAAATCCCTCAAACCAAGGCTCTGATACCAACTTGTAACGACCCAAAAATCATTACTAAAAATTTCGTTTTTAAAATGTTACTTAAACCACATTCGCCAATCCATAACATAATTCATAACATAAAATCGGAGTGTTAATTCAAAACATATTCTTATTATCAAAGTAAAATATCCAGGCTGACTAATCAATGGTGTGTGTCATGCGATCACCCCGAGCTCTTCCCTCCGCTACTGGAAGTACCTGAAACCAAAACTGAAAATTGTAAGCACGAAGCTTAGTGAGTTCCCCAACCTACCACATACCATACATAATCACATACTGCAAGCATTAGGCCATGCCCGCTACTTCGGGCCTCGCCCGCTATAACACGCCCCGCCTGCTCAATGCCTCGCCTGGCTTCGAGCCCCGCTCGGTGTACAGATATGTTTCTCTTAGTCCCCGCCTATCTCTGGGCCCCGCCAGCTAACATATACTAACATACAATCATATCATAACGCATAAATTGGACATATACTACTGGATTCCTGTTCTAAGGCCTCGCCTATCTTGGGCCCTGGCCTTGTCCGGTTACTAATGAGTCATAGAACCCCGCCCACGCTCTTACTGATAGTGAGATACGGGCCCAGCCCACACTCACTCCCTTCCTACTTTGGGCCTCGCCCCTGCTCTACTGCTAATGAGATATGGAACACCGTCCACACTCTGTTATTGGTGAGATACGGGACCTTGCCCACGCACACCTCCCTACCAGGTACATACATGTATCACACAGACAACAAGTATAAATATCATGTAAACCGTTCCTTGGGCACTCGCCCGCTGACATTGGACCTTGGTCCTGATTATCATACTAGCATACAATGCCTAGGGCTAACCCCCGGGTCTTCCTACTCATAACTATATGGGCCGGCATTGTGGCTGTAGACCCATCCACACAAAGAGACAACTCACTTGCACTGCTGAACTTTGCTGATAGCCCTCTACTGCTAACTGGAACTTCCCCGATTTCTACTTCTTCGGCTCCCCGAGCTACCAAGATCATAATATCAATTAGCCCAATATCATAGTCACTCTCAGGGTAAAATGACCATTTTACCCCTACCCTATAATGGTCCACAACTAGGGTCCAAAACATAATATAAAACGGTCCAACACTAGGTAGGCTTCCCAACCCCACTATTAGCCCATAATCACTGACTCCTGATGACCCACTAAGGCCCAAGGACCTATAGTCTAAAACACAGCCCACACCAAGGCCCAAATGCTCAAAACCCATCTGGCAGAATTACGCGGGGCGTACTCCAATGTACGCTTAGCGTATAGGATTGACAACACGTATGTTGGGCGTACCTGCACGTACGCTCAGCGTAATACCCTGATAAGCCAACTTTCTATTAAGTGCTTAATACCTCGATTCAGAAGCTACAAACATAGATCCAAACCATATTCCATGTCTTAAGCCATAAAGTCACTGACTTGGTGACTTTATATGGCCCAAACCAACTCAAACTCCCAAAATAATCTTCTACTTCCATAAAGGGGACTAGATCTCATGCATGGCCTTAATAGGACCATAAAGGTTGGAACTTTACTGCTTATGGGACTCATATAACTCTAAGGGAGGCAACCCTGGTCTTACAAACATGCTTAAGTCTCAAAGACCCAGTCTCAAAGACCCAATCTTGGAACTTTGCATATGAGTTCTTAGAGTTCTCAATTTGTTGCACTACAACTTGGAAGCAATGGCAGGCCCTTGAGCTGCCAGGTGGCAAGAAGTTAAGATTGAGTTCAATCCATATGGTTTTGGATTTGTCACTATCTTTGTCCTGTGATTATGGTTTTGACAAATTCATATGGGTAGGAACTCATACACCATTAAATCTAAGTGTCATAAGGTTTCTCTCCGATTCATGAAAATGATGGTGAGGAAACGCTTTCACTAAGTAGATTTTAGCTAGATAGAAATTGTGATGTTTGCATTCTCAAAGTCGTTAGTGGAGCACGTGTGGTTAACCGGCACACTAATTTGGACTTGTGAGAAGTGGCAAAAAGGTCTAAACATTATGATTACGGCATCCCTCTTCATAATTGTTTAGATACACAAGTGTGCTATCTAAGGGAAGGTGTATGATTTTGATAAAGACTTATCAAAACAATCTAGTATCAGAAATCAGAACTTTGGTAAGAAAGTCAGTTGATTTCTGAGTACATGTCAAAGCTAGTGGGAGCATAAGTGTTATGCTAATAATCATCATGTTAGTGGGAGCATGATAATTATGATAAGTATTTCAAGTTAGCAATGTTAATTATAGAAAACAAAAGGTTTCAATTGGGGAAAAGTTGTTTTGCTATAATTAAGGGAGAGGAAATTATACTTCATCTCAAATCTATAAGCTTAGATTGTGAGGTTTTAATCATTTAGTCAAGGATATATATATGAATTTCATGTTGGAATGGCTCAACATAAGGAAATTCTGTATATGGGTCCATTACTTGCATTCTAAAATTCGATTATGATTACGGCATCCCTTTTCATAATCTGAATTATGAGAACTTGGCAAATAAAAATGGACATATTATAGCAAAAGACTGGTTTAGTCTTTATGTGAGACATCATGAATCGTGTCCCATATGCTTCGGATATAGGATCGATTACATGTGCTATATTCATCCGATCTAAAATTTTCCAAATGCCTAGGGCATTAAGAAGGGAAAAGGTTTAGAACTGGATATGACTAAAAGGATTAAACAATTGTCGAGGACAATCTAAGGTTTACCAAAGATTGGTTGCTCAAGGACAGTTGGAAGTATAGTGATAATTCTGGAAGGACCATATTGACATAATCTGTAAGGAGGCAACTCTTGTTCAGAAGTGATAGTCAAAATGGAATCTGGAAATGTTTAAAAATTGGAATTTTCAATCTGTGTAAGATTAAGGAAACTTAATGCAAGAATGATGTTTCCAAGGAGTTGATCTCCTTTGGAATGCTCTGTAATGTTTGTTGTCAAGTCTTTCTGACTTTGTGCATAATCATTACAAGAAGATCAATGCATATAAGTTTAGAATCTAACAGATTACAGTAAATGGCATGAATTTGGAATTCTTGCATTTGCATTAAGGGTTTGGGAGTGTGAAAAGAGAATCATTGAAGTAATGTTCAATTGATCTAGTTCACAAAGTAAAGATCATAGACAAACATAGTGTGCATACTTGGTGCATGGCATGACTAGTGTTTAGAAAACATAGTGTACATGCTTGGAGCATGGGATCACTATTGTTTTAAATTCAAGAATTAAGTTGATAGCTGAAACAGTATACAATGAATAATGTGTAATCATATGGTGATAAATAAAAGGTGTTTTATTTATATTCATAAGTTCTGAGACCATATTGGATTCGATTATTATTGTGTTTCACTTTGCATGTTTTGACTTCCCGAATAAACTGGGTTATTCTTCTGGAATGACTAAGTTATTCAAACTATCCACAGTCGGTCATATGTTGGAAGTAGATATGAATTAAGACTGTCATGATGGGTTGTAGAGGTCTAAGCTGTTGGACAAGGCTACAACACTCATGAGTGCTCATAAGTTCTGAGTATTGGATTCAACCCGCGCTCATTGGAATCACTTCATGGGTTTTATCACGAGTGATCATGAGACGATAATATCTTATATTCTTCAAACCTAGAGATATGAGTTGTTACTATGAGTTGATAGTACATTGATTGCACGAAACCGCATTTGGTAACTCGGTGCTATAAAACGTGCTTTTGTGTATGATTCAACAAGTAGTAGAACAAGCCATATGAGTCGAAGTTTATCCATTCCTTTTACCTTCGGGATAAAAGCGATATCTGTGGGCCCCTCGATGATTTGATGATGACAAATGGAAATGCTCGGCCGGGCCAGGACTGATTTGATTTGTTCAATTAGTCAGTCGTCATAAATCGGAAATCGGGAAACAACAAATGGACAGAGAGAATGATTATAATCCATGTCTCAGTCCATATGATATCTAGAATGGAGGAATATATGATCCCTTATCTAATGGACAAGTCATTGACAAAGGTCAGAGTTCATCTACAAGGTCAGAGTTCGACGGAAGCTTTTGAGAGCTACGATTGCCAGTTGGTTCCTGAAGTCATACGCAATAATAGTTTTAGACTTATCCAAGTGGGAGACTGTTGGATTAATGTCTAAGTCCATAACTATAATTGGTCCGACTTGACCCGACCCGGCATGGTCCATTTGGGTTGCATGGCATCATGCACTTGGATAGATTATAATGAGAGAAATAAGACACTTATGGTTATTAATATATTATAAGTTCTAGTATATTAATAATAAGAATAATGAGATTATTTAATTAGTATTGATCAAGAATTAATCTAGGATTAATTAAGTGATCAAAAGAAGACTATTTAAATATATGGGTTGATTGTGTAAATCATCCATACTTGTATAGTGGGCTAATGCTCCATGGATAATCAAGTTGGGCTAAAACCCATAGGATGGTCCATGGATGCTCCATGGTGTATTTGAACCCATGGATCCAAGGAAATGGAAAGTCATGACAATTAGGGTTTACCCTAATTGTAACACTATATAAAGATATTATTCTTGGCAAAATCGGCACTAGTGGGCGTACTAGAAGGGCTAGCCGATTTCATGAAGTGTGGGTTTTCTCTCAAGTCATTCCATGTGTATTTGGTGTTGTGTGAACCATTTGAGGTGTCACACTTGGGGCACTAGACACTCAAGCTTCATGAAGACTTTCTACACCAAAGAGGTATGTATTCTATCTTGCTATAGTCATTGTTTTGTATGCTAGATTAGGATAATACCTTGGATGTTCTTATTTGCATGTATAATAGAGAAAACATAGATCCAAGGTATTTAGGGTTGCATGTACACTTAGGAGTGTTAGAATGCTCAAAACCCAACAGTGGTATCAGAGCCTAGGCTTGCTTTCTCTTATACTTGTAATTAAAAGTTGGAAAAAGTCGAAAACTTGCTGTCTGACGAATGGACTCGGCGAGTCCATGGGGGGGACTCGGCGAGTTCATGTGTATCTTCAACCTACTCGGCGAGTAGGTTCGTGCAACTCGGCGAGTAGGGTCGACAGAGTGCAGATTTTCGACTTTTGTTGCTGGAAATGGATTGGAAACATTACCCTAAACTGTTTTGGTACTTGAAAACTTGTTTTAGCTGGTGTAATGTTTTTGCTAATTCATTTACAACAACTGGTTATCAAAATTACAAAGTTTAATGTGATTTTGATTCTTGAAGGTGTTCATATTCATGTTCTTGTTCATATGAAGTTTAGATGATCATAGGAATTATTTGTAACCTATATGGTAGTTTAATTCTTGATCATAATGTGTTTTAATGGAGTCCATAACTTGTCCTCAAGTTATGGAAAACCAAAAGTCTCTTGGATTAAAAAAAACCATTAAAAGAACACAAGAGTTAGAAAAATGAAAAGTCCTCATTTTATTACTCTATTAAACTCATAAGTTACAAGAAATGAAAAGTTTTGAATAGTTTCAAAACTTGCCCTCAAGTTTTGGAATTTGAAAAGTTTTCACTTATGAATACTTTAATTCCAAGTTAGCCCTTAGAATTTTAAAAGTTAAAATTCAACCCTTATACTTTATAATATTATAAGTTAATAATATATATATGTATAAGAGTAAAGTCAGTCTTACCGCTAGTACGCCTCATTCACGAAGCCGGTCTATAAGGTGGGTATAAGGTTGTTGCCTATAAAATGGCAACTTAATGGGTGTCCACTCTCACCCACCGCTTGCTTGACTGGTGGAGGGTCGTTAGCCGAACGGGTTTGACAGGACTAGAATTCTCCCTTCATTAAAAGTATTAATGATAATACTAAGTAACTAAACTCTTAATAATACCCAATCTTAGTTACTTAGGAAAAATGTGAATAAGGTGCTAATCCATGAAATTACACTTTGCACTTTGTTTAAGTCGTTAGTGGAGCGTGTGTGGTTAACCGGCACACTAACTTGGACTTAACAAGGTAGGTAAAGGGTGGCTTAATATTTATCATAGTATCGATGGAGCGTGTGTGGTTAACCGGCACATCGATTGAGGGGTAATTTATTAAGGGTACCAAGTGATTTGCATGGTTACTTCACACCTTGTTTTGTGATCCTCGGCATCCCAGTCTCAAAACTTGAAGGGCACACTCGAGATTGAAACATGCCTTTGAACAGTTCAATGAATCTCAAAGATCTAGGAGTTTCAAAACCAATTAAAACCTAATAATACATTTCGTTTATCTTGGTGGAAATTAGTGAATCGTCATTCACCTACCTTCAAATATTTTATAGCTTGGATTACGGCATACCTCTTCTAAGTTATAAAATAGTTTGTTGGGTCCTAGCCTTAATATTTCATATTGGGTGTCATATTAAGGACTTAAGATCAACTATCTTGAATATCTCCCAAAACATGTCTGGTTTAGACATTTATGATCTTCCCAAATCTCTTGAAACAAGCTTTCCTAATGAAGATGATGTCCCATGGATATCATACTTCTTCACCTCTTCAATTATTCTCCCTAACCCACAAGTTCTTGAAAAAAAAGTTTAAGGTCACTCAAGCCCTATTGGCAAGGCAAGGTCTAGGTGTGGACACATCTTGGAGATGTAGTCACATATTGACAAGCCGGGAGAGTTGGGTGTCAAAGTCTTGAGAAAGTTGGTGGTTCAACTACTTTCTAAGTCACATAGTGAGTTCTTTTGGAACACCTATGAAACAGACTATGACAGGACCCTTAATGATCTTATCTATTTTTTAAGATCAACTTTCTTAAAACTTGATGGACATTGACAATAGTGACACAGGAAATCCCGGAAAGCATTCTCTTCCCAATGGAAAGGGATCGTCCATAGTCAATTCGGTTGACCAAATGGTAAAGAGAAAAAGCTAAGTCTGTGATAGTCCCGTGTACCATTATCAAAGGCTCCATATGTTTATATTGCCAAAGGAAGGGGCATTGGTTGCGAAGCTGCCAAAATTTACCTAAGGATGTTAAAGTCAATAAGTTTGACTCTACTTCAGGTAAATTCCACTATCTAACTCTGCTAAGTTTCTATTCTGAGATTCTTGATACATGATGTGACTGGGTCACATGGTGATGTTTTAAGAATCAAAGAAAAGTGAAGAAACTTAAAGAAAGAATATGCTGAATCTGATGGCGTAGATGGATTTCTATCGCATAGTTTGAAGATCGGATTCTTGAGCTACTTCTTAGGAGTTATGAGATATTGCTTAAGGAATAGATAACAACAAGTTTTCATATGGATTGTAAGGATAAGTTTTTCCGCAAAGTTTTAAAATAAAAGGAAAATTTTTGATTTTATTTATTTTAAAATATCCTTACAATGGCATTTGAGGAAAAATTGTTGCTTATATAATTCCATTAATAGCAAGAGTGGAAATATGAAATTGATTCTTTCATTTGTGGTAATGTCTAAATTTACCAAATAAGGAAAGATTCTCATCACCCAAGTTTCAATTGGACCGGAACTTGGAATCACGCAAGTTATATAGCATGATGAATGAGAACTTTCAAGTATTGGAAAATTAAGACTAATTACTTGTTCACATGGATGTGTGAGTCAAGTAAAGGACTAAGGGATCAAGTACACATTCTTGTGCACTGATTAAGTCCACCACAGAAGTTTGATAAGACTATTCGTCATAGTTTACTAAAGCTCAGTAAATATGATTATACTTACAAGCTTAAGTGTAACTCTGAGGCATTGAAAATGTTCCAATGTATGGCAGGGCGAATAAGAAGAATCAAATTAGGCAGAAGGATAAAAGTTTCTCATATCTGAAGAGATGGGAGAGTACTTTAGTATCAGTTTTGTGATCATCTTAATGATTAAGAAACCATATCAAAATTATTTCTCAAAGGATATCTTAGTGCATTCTTATGACTAAGAAGAGGAACTTGATTTGTTGAAGTGGTTAAATCAAGAAGATGAGTCATACTTCGTTCCAATGCAAGTCTTAGAGTCATACTCCAAGATTGTAACTTGAGTGACATGTCTCAAAAGAAGGTTAAAACACTTGTCAAATGTAAGAGTAAAAGTTTTTCTACTCTTGTACATTTGAAATTGGTAAGTTGTGATGTTTTGGATAAAACAAAGACCAACTTACGCCAATTGTGTGAAGTGTTTGTCTTGATTAGAATCCGCACTATATCTTGGATATTTGACAAGGAAGTCTTATATGTCAAGAGGACAGTGGGAGTCTTAAAGGTCTTGAAAGTCTCAAGAACTAATCAAGAATAGAACCCGAAGTTCTTCACTAGCACACGAGTTGAGGTTTATAACCTATCGTGTTGACATATTTTGTGCCCATTCCAGTTAAAGTTGGCTTTGCATATGAGTTCTTAGAGTTCTCAATTTGTTGCACTACAACTTGGAAGCAATGGCAGGCCCTTGAGCTGCCAGGTGGCAAGAAGTTAAGATTGAGTTCAATCCATATGGTTTTGGATTTGTCACTATCTTTGTCCTGTGATTATGGTTTTGACAAATTCATATGGGTAGGAACTCATACACCATTAAATCTAAGTGTCATAAGGTTTCTCTCCGATTCATGAAAATGATGGTGAGGAAACGCTTTCACTAAGTAGATTTTAGCTAGATAGAAATTGTGATATTTGCATTCTCAAAGTCGTTAGTGGAGCACGTGTGGTTAACCGGCACACTAATTTGGACTTGTGAGAAGTGGCAAAAAGGTCTAAACATTATGATTACGGCATCCCTCTTCATAATTTTTTAGATACACAAGTGTGCTATCTAAGGGAAGGTGTATGATTTTGATAAAGACTTATCAAAACAATCTAGTATCAGAAATCAGAACTTTGGTAAGAAAGTCAGCTGATTTCTGAGTACATGTCAAAGCTAGTGGGAGCATAAGTGTTATGCTAATAATCATCATGTTAGTGGGAGCATGATAATTATGATAAGTATTTCAAGTTAGCAATGTTAATTATAGAAAACAAAAGGTTTCAATTGGGGAAAAGTTGTTTTGCTATAATTAAGGGAGAGGAAATTATACTTCATCTCAAATCTATAAGCTTAGATTGTGAGGTTTTAATCATTTAGTCAAGGATATATATATGAATTTCATGTTGGAATGGCTCAACATAAGGAAATTCTGTATATGGGTCCATTACTTGCATTCTAAAATTCGATTATGATTACGGCATCCCTTTTCATAATCTGAATTATGAGAACTTGGCAAATAAAAATGGACATATTATAGCAAAAGACTGGTTTAGTCTTTATGTGAGACATCATGAATCGTGTCCCATATGCTTCGGATATAGGATCGATTACATGTGCTATATTCATCCGATCTAAAATTTTCCAAATGCCTAGGGCATTAAGAAGGGAAAAGGTTTAGAACTGGATATGACTAAAAGGATTAAACAATTGTCGAGGACAATCTAAGGTTTACCAAAGATTGGTTGCTCAAGGACAGTTGGAAGTATAGTGATAATTCTGGAAGGACCATATTGACATAATCTGTAAGGAGGCAACTCTTGTTCAGAAGTGATAGTCAAAATGGAATCTGGAAATGTTTAAAAATTGGAATTTTCAATCTGTGTAAGATTAAGGAAACTTAATGCAAGAAGGATGTTTCCAAGGAGTTGATCTCCTTTGGAATGCTCTGTAATGTTTGTTGTCAAGTCTTTCTGACTTTGTGCATAATCATTACAAGAAGATCAATGCATATAAGTTTAGAATCTAACAGATTACAGTAAATGGCATGAATTTGGAATTCTTGCATTTGCATTAAGGGTTTGGGAGTGTGAAAAGAGAATCATTGAAGTAATGTTCAATTGATCTAGTTCACAAAGTAAAGATCATAGACAAACATAGTGTGCATACTTGGTGCATGGCATGACTAGTGTTTAGAAAACATAGTGTACATGCTTGGAGCATGGGATCACTATTGTTTTAAATTCAAGAATTAAGTTGATAGCTGAAACAGTATACAATGAATAATGTGTAATCATATGGTGATAAATAAAAGGTGTTTTATTTATATTCATAAGTTCTGAGACCATATTGGATTCGATTATTATTGTGTTTCACTTTGCATGTTTTGACTTCCCGAATAAACTGGGTTATTCTTCTGGAATGACTAAGTTATTCAAACTATCCACAGTCGGTCATATGTTGGAAGTAGATATGAATTAAGACTGTCATGATGGGTTGTAGAGGTCTAAGCTGTTGGACAAGGCTACAACACTCATGAGTGCTCATAAGTTCTGAGTATTGGATTCAACCCGCGCTCATTGGAATCACTTCATGGGTTTTATCACGAGTGATCATGAGACGATAATATCTTATATTCTTCAAACCTAGAGATATGAGTTGTTACTATGAGTTGATAGTACATTGATTGCACGAAACCGCATTTGGTAACTCGGTGCTATAAAACGTGCTTTTGTGTATGATTCAACAAGTAGTAGAACAAGCCATATGAGTCGAAGTTTATCCATTCCTTTTACCTTCGGGATAAAAGCGATATCTGTGGGCCCCTCGATGATTTGATGATGACAAATGGAAATGCTCGGCCGGGCCAGGACTGATTTGATTTGTTCAATTAGTCAGTCGTCATAAATCGGAAATCGGGAAACAATAAATGGACAGAGAGAATGATTATAATCCATGTCTCAGTCCATATGATATCTAGAATGGAGGAATATATGATCCCTTATCTAATGGACAAGTCATTGACAAAGGTCAGAGTTCATCTACAAGGTCAGAGTTCGACGGAAGCTTTTGAGAGCTACGATTGCCAGTTGGTTCCTGAAGTCATACGCAATAATAGTTTTAGACTTATCCAAGTGGGAGACTGTTGGATTAATGTCTAAGTCCATAACTATAATTGGTCCGACTTGACCCGACCCGGCATGGTCCATTTGGGTTGCATGGCATCATGCACTTGGATAGATTATAATGAGAGAAATAAGACACTTATGGTTATTAATATATTATAAGTTCTAGTATATTAATAATAAGAATAATGAGATTATTTAATTAGTATTGATCAAGAATTAATCTAGGATTAATTAAGTGATCAAAAGAAGACTAATTAAATATATGGGTTGATTGTGTAAATCATCCATACTTGTATAGTGGGCTAATGCTCCATGGATAATCAAGTTGGGCTAAAACCCATAGGATGGTCCATGGATGCTCCATGGTGTATTTGAACCCATGGATCCAAGGAAATGGAAAGTCATGACAATTAGGGTTTACCCTAATTGTAACACTATATAAAGATATTATTCTTGGCAAAATCAGCACTAGTGGGTGTACTAGAAGGGCTAGCCGATTTCATGAAGTGTGGGTTTTCTCTCAAGTCATTCCATGTGTATTTGGTGTTGTGTGAACCATTTGAGGTGTCACACTTGGGGCACTAGGCACTCAAGCTTCATGAAGACTTTCTACACCAAAGAGGTATGTATTCTATCTTGCTATAGTCATTGTTTTGTATGCTAGATTAGGATAATACCTTGGATGTTCTTATTTGCATGTATAATAGAGAAAACATAGATCCAAGGTATTTAGGGTTGCATGTACACTTAGGAGTGTTAGAATGCTCAAAACCCAACATAAAGTTGGCACCTTTATGCATTTGCATGGTTCAAAGGGTCTTAATGACTAATTTAACCCAATAATACCCATCTAGAACATGCATAAATGGTTTCTAGCCTCAAATATTGCAATTTTATGGGCTTATAACCTCTGAAATGCTAAGAGTGGCAACCCAAAGCTTTTGGAGTGGTGTCTAACCCCTAGATCTTGCTCATGAGGCCAAAAGGGACAAAAAAAACCCACATATTCATAAATAACAACATATAGTGATCAAGCTCAAAACTTTTTACCTTCCTTGAGCTGAAAATGTAGCAAGAAGTCCAGATCCACAAGTCCTCCCTTAAACTAGCACCTTGTAATGAGCTTTGTAACAACGTAGTTTTCAAAACAATTTTTGTCATTTTTCAACAACCAAATTACATTTAAAAACATTCTCAAAAGAGTATTTCACCATTGTTATTACTCAAAACATATTCCCAAGATCATAAACAAATATCCACTCTGTATGTACGGTTCATGCCGGTGCCTTCCCACGGTCCTCGCTAGTACCTGAAACACATAACACAACAACTATAAGCATAAATGCTTAGTGAGTTCCCCAAAATACCGCATACAACACATACGCTACTCGAGGCTATAGCACGACCCTCCGGTCGATGTGTCTCAACGGGACCATCCAGTCCCATAGCTCGTTGGACCCTCTGGTTCGGTCATAGCTCGTTGGGCCCTTTGGCCCGGTCTGAATCGTTGGACCCTCCAGTCCGGTCTGTATCGTTGGACCCTCCGGTCTGGTCTATAAAATCATACAACATACATATATCACATATCACATAATCTCATACATAGCACATAGGACCCTCTGGTCAACACATAATACCACTCTAGGTAACGTATAGTGAGAAGACTCACCTCGTGTAACTCGGTAACTCGGAAATCACGGACTCTGTGAAATAGGACCTAGCCTCCGCCAAATCATATGAAATAAACACTCGTCATCAACATATTTCCCACGGCTAGACCATTCCCTCTCATATCACTCTTAGGAAGGGTAAAAGACCATTTTACCCCTTACTTGGCTCAAATACCCTAAAGTTGACCAAACCCTAAAAGTCAACCCTCCGGGTTACGCTGCGCATACCAAACATGTACGTTGGGCGTACCCGGAGCCTTCACAGAATCGGGGTACGTGGCCCCTTACGCCGCGTGTACTGGGATTACGCCCAGCGTAACACCCAGCTTCCTTATCCTTCTCATTTAGGTCTCAATCGTTTAAGACTTGCGTCCAAAATCCAGATCTGACTCCTCTAATACGACTTAATCCATAAAGTTAAAACCTTTAAGCCTTTGCATGGCTGTAAAGGTCACTTTGTGCTCAAAACACCCTTCCTCTTTCCATAATGACACTATAAATCAAGCATGACACAAGATCCACGACCAAGACTGGATTTTTATGAATCCTCAACACAATATTCACTAGAAAAGGCCAGATCTAAGCTCTTGGAGACTCTTTGCACACAAAGTCTCCAACTTTGAACCAAAAACCCTAAAATGGTCCAAAAAGCAAAACTTATGAAGAACAAGGAAAGCTTTGTGCTTTTTACCTCAAAAGGGATCTCCAACCACTATAGAACTCGGATCTATACTTGTTCTTCAACTTCTAGCTCCAACAATGGCTCCTTCTTCACCTTGAAAAGATATCTCCAAGCTCAAAAACACATACACAAGCTAAAGCACGGATTTCTGCTCTCTATGGACTCACTCAAGGGGGTATGGTGGCTAGGGCAAAGGACTACATGTTCCTTTTATAGTGCACAAGCTAGAAATTAGGGTTTGCATCTGGGCTCACTACGCCCAGTGTAATCCCTGGGTACGCCCAGCGTACCCGGGCGAGTCTGCGTCCAAAATAAGCACGTGAGTACGCGCGGCGTACACCACATTACGCCCAGCGTACTCACAAATCCAACATACAACTTAAGGGACTCAATTTGCCAACTCTCACAATAGAAGGGTCATAAAGCTTACTTGGATTTCGGGCTGTTACAATTCTCCCCCACTAGAACCATAGTTCGCCCTCGAAGTCTCATGCTGCGAACAACTCCGGATGCTGTTCCCGCATCTCCGACTCCGACTCCCAAGTCAGCTCAGACCCTCTCCGATGTTGCCACTAGACCTGAACCAGGGGCACTTCCTTGTTTCTCAGAACCTTGATCCTCCGATCCAAGATTGCGATTGTCTTCTCATCATAATTCAGACTCGCGTCCACCTGGATATCCTCTAATGGTACCACTGCCGATTCATCGGCAATACACTTCCTTAGCTGCAACACGTGGAAGGTATCATGAATCTGGTCCAACTCCGCAGGTAGCTCCAAATGGTATGCTACATTGCTCACCCTTGCGATCACTCTAAACGGCCCAATATACTGGGGTCCCAGGTTGCCCCTCTTCCTGAATCGGATCACTCCTTTCCAAGGAGATACCTTCAGGAGCACGAAATCACCAACCTAGAACTCGAGCTCAGATCGTCGCCTATCCGCATAACACTTCTGGCGACTCTGCGCGGTCAACAACCTCTATCTGACCTGTTGTATTTGCTCTGACGTCTAAAGCACTATCTCCGTACTACCCATCACGCGTTTCCCTACCTCACCCCAGCAAATGGAGGTCCGACACCTCCTCCCATACAACAGCTTAAAGGGTGGCATACCGATGCTCGAATGATGGTTGTTGTTGTAGGAAAACTCAGCCAAAGGCAAAAATGTGTCCCAACTCCCTCTGAAGTCCAGTACACATGCCCGAAGCATGTCCTCGAGCGTCTGAATCGTCCGCTCGCTCTGCCGGTCGGTCTGTGGGTGGTATGATGTGCTAAAATGCAGCCTCGTGCCCAACTCCTCATGAAACTTCTTCCAGAACTTGGAAGTGAACCGCACGTCTCGATCCGAGACTATCGAGATCGGCACTCCGTGCCGTGACACCATCTCTTTCACGTACAACTCTTCCAACCTCTCAGCGGAAGAGCTCTCACTGATAGCAAGGAAATGAGCGCTCTTCTTCAATCTGTCCACAATCACCCAAATTGCGTTGACACCCCTAGAAGTCCTCGGCAATTTGGTGATAAAATCCATGGTAATCTGTTCCCACTTCCACTCGGGAACCTCCAACAGCTGCAACTTACCATGCGGTCTCTGGTGCTCGGCCTTAACCCTGCGACAGGTCAAACACCTCTCAACAAACCATGCAACATCCCTCTTCATACAGAGCCACCAATACTCTCTCTTCAGGTCCAAATACATCTTAGTGGCCCCGGGATGGATCGAAAACCTCGATCTATGCGCCTCCTCCATTAAGATGGTATGCGTTCCGCCCACAAACGGCACCCAAATCCGACCCTGAAAAGTCATAAGCCCTTAGATATCGGTGACGAACTCAGATACATGCCCAATAACCCGCTCCCTCTTACGGTTCTCTGGTCTTACGGCCTCAGCCTGGGCCCCTCGAATGGCGTCAAACACTGGGGTCATCACCGTCAGCCTCATACAAACATCTCGTATTGGGGCTCCCTCCGCCCTACAATTCAGGGCATCGGGTACAACGTTAGCATTGCCCGGGTGGTACAGAATCTCGCAGTCATAATCCTTTACCACATCCAACCATCTCCTCTTGTGCATATTTAGATTGGGCTGATCCATCAAGTACTTCAAACTCTTGTGGTCCGTGTATATGGTACACCGAACCCCATATAGATAGTGACGCCAGATCTTGAGGGCGAACACCACTGCCCCCAATTCCAGATCATGGTTGGGATACCTCACCTCATGAGGCTTCAGCTGCCTCGATGCGTATGCTATCGCATGCCCTCTCTACACAAGCACCGCTCCTAACCCCGATATCGACGCATCGCAATATACTACGAAGTCCTCCATTTCCCTCTGGAAGGGCTAACACCGGGGCTTCGCATAGTTTCTGGTGAAGTGTCTTGAAGGAAACCTGCTGCTCTGGGCCCCAAGAAAAAGCAACACCCTTCCAGTTCAACTTGGTGAGTGGCACGGCGATCTTGGAGAAATCCCAGATGAATCTCCGGTAATAGCCTGCCAATCCTAAGAAACTCCTGATCTCGGTGGGGGATCTCGGCACCTCCCAACTCATCATTGGCTCAATCTTGGCCGGATCGACCAATATCCCATTCTGTTTAACGAGGTGCCCCAGGAATTAGACCTCTCGTAACCAGAAATCACACTTGGAGAATTTGGCGTAAAGCCTCTCCGATCTCAAAACTCCAAGGATCTCCCTCAAATGCTCCTCATGTTGCTCTCTGGTTCTCGAATGCACCAATATATCATTGATGAACACGATCACCGAGCGGTCCAACATCGGCCTGCACACTCTGTTCATAAGATCCATGAACGTCGTCGGTGCATTGGTGAGCTCGAAAGGCATCACCACGAACTCGTAATGCCCGTAACGAGTCCTGAATGTTGTCTTCAGGATATCCTCATCTCGAACCCTCATCTGATGATTTCCAGACCTCAAGTCAATCTTGGAGAACCAAGATGCTCCCTGCAACTGATCGAACAAATCGCCGATCCTTGGCAATGGGTAACGGTTCTTGACCATTAACTTGTTCAACTCCCGGTAATCAATACACATCCGGTGTGAACCATCCTTTTTCTTGACGAAAAGGATCGGCGCTCCCCAAGGCGAGCTACTTGGTCGAATAAACCCCTTCCCCAGCAGCTCCTGCAGCTGCGAGGATAACTCCTGCATCTCTGGTGGCGCAAGGCGATAGGGCGCCTTGGCGATAGGTGCCGCTCCCGGAACCAAATCAATACGAAACTCTACCTGCCGCTCAGGAGGCACACCCGGAAACTCCTCGGGAAAAACATCCGGGAACTCACGCACTATTGGAATGTCATCCACCGAACTTGGCCTCCCAGCGGCCTCTCGTGTGTCCATGATATAAGCTACAAATCCACTGCATCCCTGTTGTAGACTCTGTCTTGCTCTGGCAGCCGAACAGAACGCTGACCCTCAACGGGTACCCTCATCGTACACCGTAAGCACTCCCCCACTGGGTTCTCGTATCGTCACCAACTGACGCTCATAGTCTATAACTGCCCCAAATCGGCTCAACCAATCCATCCCCACTATAACGCAAACGTCCCCCATCGCAAGCGGGACCAGATCAATCGGAAACTCAACACCGAAGATCTCGAGTACACACCCTCGAACCACGTCTGTAGCATATACCGCTCGCTCGTCAGCTATGGAAACTCGTAGAGGTCGACTCAACGCCTATCGCTGGATACTGATGTGCTAACTAAATGCTAATGACACAAAAGACCGACTCACACCCGAGTCAAACAACACCAAAGCAGGTACAGAATTCACAAGAAAAGTACCTACGCATAACATAAAATAAGCACAATATCTCAATACTCAGCATAAACAATAAAGGAATACATACCAGCCATGACATCAGGCACTGCGCGGACCTCCTCCGCTGTCAACTGGAACGCTCTCCCGCGAGCCCTCGACGCCTTGGCCTTCACTGGCCGGGTCTCAGTAGCCCGAGCAGCAGGTGCAGACCCTTGCGCTGATCCCTACAGTAGTTGTGGGCACTCGGCCTTCCGATGGCCGGTCTGGTTGCAATGAAAGCAAACCGAAAATCCCTTGGGACAGTCCCTCGCAAAATGCCCCTCCTTCCCACACTTGTAACACACCCCAGCTCTGCACACTCCCTCGTGGCTCTTGCTACACTTTCCACAAGTGCAGCCCTTCGGACCCTCAGATCTCGAATCAGCGGGCTTTGCCCGCTTGGCTGTCGGCTGAGACTGTGTCGGCCGCCGATCCGTCCTCTAAGACTCGGCCTCCTCCCTGGCCTGAGTCTCCAGCTCTATCTCCCTCTTTCGGGCATTTTCCTGGAGTTCGGCAAATGTCCGGTATGTCGAGTTCGTCACGAACTCCTGAATATCCCTCGTCAGCACACTCAGATACCAGCTCATGCAAGCCTGCTCCGTAGACACCTGCTCAGGGCAAAACATCGCCCTCTCATGGAACTTCTGTGTGATCACAGTAACTGAATCAGTACCCTGCTTGAGGGTCAAAAACTCATGAGCTAGTCGTTCCCTTTCCGAAGGGGGAACGTACTCATCACAGAACATGGTGGTGAACCTCTCCCAGGTCACCGCAGCAAGCTCAGTTGGGGTGAAATCTGCTGACACAAACATCCACCAGTCCTTCGCCCCCATGCGAAGCGGGTTCAGCGTGAACCGCACTCTCAAGTGCTCTGGACATGAACAAGTGTAAAAACATCCCTCCACACCTACAATCCATCTCATAGCAGCAATCGGATCCTGTGTCCCATCGAACTCTGGTGGCTTCGTGTTGCTGAACTCCCGATACAGCAACGAATCACCCCCCCTACGGCCTGGCAGCCGCGATAGCCGCGGTGGCCGCAGCAACAGCAGCATCGGTAAGAGCAGCATACCGCTCATCAAAAGTCTCAATCAACGTGGTCTTGATAGACCCAAACATCTCCGGTATCTCCGCCCGAATGGCCGTTGCCACCTCCTCATGAATCAACCGACGGATCTCCTTGTCACTGACACCGCTGCTCTCAGGTGTGTGACGTGTCCCAACCATGATGTCTCTAAAATACGACCTAAAAACATCAGAGACTCAATCGAGCATTCTCGCACTCGATAACGCAACCCTACTCATCCTCCAGCATCCTAAGGATTCTTACTTGGACTGCTCACCGATCCGGTGCCTTTGGTAGTACGGGCCCTATACTACCGACCACACCGCATCAGCATTCACCCCAAGTCCTCCTCCTTGGATTCCGGATCGCAATTACTCTACTCTCTCTATACATTGGCTACCCTCTGGTAGACCTCTCATGAGCTCCTTACTGTTGCCTACTCACTCTCTTGGCATCTCATAGTAGCAGTAATCTCCTAGGCTAAGACATCACAAATCAGGCCCCTCTAGTCCTAATATGAATACCCGCCCTACTCTAGCATGCATAACATAACATAGCATATCTCATAACACATAATGTAAGGGTATTTTGGGGATCCACCGTTCGGGCGCTGGCTGCCGTACACACTGCTCTGCTCCGGTTGTCTCTAAACCTCTCACTCTTTTTAGAAAATTTAGTTTTTTTATTATTGTTGAAAATTTCTCAAATCCTCAGTTTGAGTTCAGATACGCCCGAAGGTGCATCCAAGTCCCTCAAACCAAGGCTCTGATACCAACTTGTAACAACGTAGTTTTCAAAACAATTTTTTTCATTTTTCAACAACCAAATTACATTTAAAAACATTCTCAAAAGAGTATTTCACCATTGTTATTACTCAAAACATATTCCCAAGATCATAAACAAATATCCACTCTGTGTGTACGGTTCATGCCGGCGCCTTCCCACGGTCCTCGCTAGTACCTGAAACACATAACACAACAACTATAAGCATAAATGCTTAGTGAGTTCCCCAAAATACCGCATACAACACATACGCCACTCGAGGCTATAGCACGACCCTCCAGTCCCGTAGCTCATTGGACCCTCTGGTCCGGTCATAGCTCGTTGGGCCCTCTGGCTCGGTCTGAATCGTTGGACCCTCCGGTTCGGTCTGTATCGTTAGACCCTTCGGTCCGGTCTATAAAATCATACAACATACATATATCACATAGCACATAATCTCATACATAGCACATAGAACCCTCTGGTCAACACATAATACCACTCTAGGTAACGTATAGTGAGAAGACTCACCTCGTGTAACTCGGTAACTCGGAAATTTCGGACTCTGTAAAATAGGACCAAGCCTCCGCCGAATCATATGAAATAAACATTCGTCATCAACATATTTCCCAAGGCTAGACCATTCCCTCTCATATCACTCTCAGGAAGGGTAAAAGACCATTTTACCCCTTACTTGGCTCAAATACCATAAAGTTGACCAAACCCTAAAAGTCAACAAAAGTCAACCCTCCGGGTTACGCTGCACGTACCAAACATGTACGCTGGGCGTACCCGGAGCCTTCACAGAATAGGGGTACGCGGCCCCTTACGTCGCGCGTACTGGGATTACGCCCAGAGTAACACCCAGTTTCCATATCCTTCTCATTCAGGTCGTAATCGGTTAAGACTTGCGTCCAAAATCCAGATCTGACTCCTCTAATACGACTTAATCCATAAAGTTGAAACCTTTAAGCCTTTGCATGGCTATAAAGGTCACTTTGTGCTCAAAACACCCTTCCTCTTTCCATAATGAGACTATAACTCATGCATGACACAAGATCCACGACCAAGACTGGATTTTTATGAATCCTCAACACATTATTCACTATAAAAGGCCAGATCTAAGCTCTTGGAGACTCTTTGCACACAAAGTCTCCAACTTTGAACCAAAAACCCTAAAATGGTCCAGAAAGCAAAACTTATGAAGAACAAGGAAAGCTTTGAGCTTTTTACCTCAAAAGGGATCTCCAACCACTATAGAACTCGGATCTATACTTGTTCTTCAACTTCTAGCTCCAACAATGGCTCCTTTTTCTCCTTCTTCACCTTGGAAAGATATCTCCAAGCTCAAAAACACACACACAAGCTAAAGCACGGATTTCTGCACTCTAAGGACTCACTCAAGGGGGTATGGTGGCTAGGGCAAAGGACTACATGTTCCTTTTATAGTGCACAAGCCAGAAATTAGGGTTTGCATCTGGGATCACTACGCATAACGTGATCCCTGGGTACGCCCAGCGTACCCGGGCGAGTTCGCGTCCAAAATAAGCGCGTGAGTATGCACGGCGTACACCTCATTACGCCCAGCGTACTCACAAATCCAACATACAACTTAAGGGACTCAATTTGCCAACTCTCAAAATAGAAGGGTCATAAAGCTTACCTGGATTTCGGGCTGTTACAAGCTTCCACTTCTTGAAATGCACCAATAACCACTAAAATGCACCCACAAAGCTCACAACACTCTTGGATGAAGCTACCACTGGGCGTACTCCTTGTACGTTGGGCATACGTATCCTATCTCGTGTACCACTTATCCATAACTACGTTGGGCATACCCCAGATTATGTTGGGTGTACTCACGCGTTGCCATCTTGCATGCATGTAAGGCTAAACCAAACATTCTCATGCTATAAAATCTTAGTTATGTACACCTATGAGGAATATATTAAGCAACTACACTAATGATGTCAACTTCATACAAGAAGCGCTCTTAGGCTATCGGGCTACATACACCATGCAATTCCTGAAGATCCTGAGCCTACCATTAGCATGTTGTTCTACCACAAACATTATACCAAATAACAGTGTGGGTAACTTGGGGTATACTTTCTTACTCCTGATGATCGTACACATCGCATCCTTCCTTGATTACTTTTGAAAACCATTTTAAAACTTTTGCATTCCTTTAGTTTGAGTCTGGATTCACACAAATGTTTATCAAATTCTCTTAAACCAAGGCTTTAATACCAACTTGTTACATCCCAAAAATCATAGAAATTTAAATTGTTCAAAAACAACCCATTAACCATAAAGTGTTTACAAAACCATTGTTTCAAAAGTATAATCATAGTTAGAGTAACCCAAGATCCAATATCATAAAAACATGAAGATGTGCACTATCACGCCTTCGCTTTCCCATGATCCTCTGAAGTACCTGAAACAATAAACTGAAACCATAAGCCAAAGCTTAGTGAGTTCCCCCACAGTACCACCACACAACATAACAAACAACTGTAGTGGTGTCGATTATGATGGCATGTGCGGAATTAGGAAAGATCTAGTGATTCATCATACAAATCAAGAACACAAGGAGTAAATAAATCTTTGTAAGCTCTTATTAGATCTAGAAAGATTATACAAATGGGTTTGTTTACAATTTCTCTCTCTAGTCTAACACTCCAAAATGGACTCTTACATAATGGGAGTCACTCACTTCCTATTTATAGGAAAGACTCAACCCATTTACACATATAAAGAGGAAAGCCTAAAACACTACATCCAAGCATGACTTTGCACCCTAACAACAACAGCATGTAAATATGAGCCTTCAGCCTGACTGGACCGCCTCGTAGGGCCTACAGCCTATCTGGACTACTCTCCAGGCCTCCGGCCTGACTGGACCGCCTCGCAGGGCCTACAGCCTATCTGGACCGCCCTATGTGTCTTGGCCTTCAGTACAAAGCAGGACCGCCTCAACCCATCCATAATATGTCGACATATACAAAAGATAAATATAAAGACATATCCAGCAAATATAGGTAATCATACAGATCTACTAATCTATCATATAACTAGCATAACATCATCCTATATACCAGGATACATAACCTAGTGGGTTGACATTGGTTCCTTCGACCCACTAGTACAGTGAGGAAAACTCGCGTCCCAGTCTGAACAAATAGTTGAATAGGTCTCTGCTTTGAATCTCAGCTATACTTATCACTTACTCATCAAATAGTGACCAATATCAAATACAACTCAAAATACCCAAAATACCCTTAAGTCAAATCTTGGTCAAAGTCAAAAAGTCAAACTTGGTCAACAGAGCTTAGTACGCCCAACGTACTCAGCTGGTATGCATGGGATAAGCGATGCTTGACCAAGACGTTATGAGTTGACTCAGTACGCCCAGCGTACGCAGTTGAGTTCTTCCTTCTTATTAAGAGCCTAATCCTTAAGCTCTTTTCCCCATAATCCAGATCTAGTCCTAAACTAACGTCCTTAATCATAAAGTTTCCAATTTATGGTCTTGCATGGCCAATAAGTGCCCAATAACAAAAACCCTAAATACTTAACCCATTAAGACCTTGTAACTCATGCATGGAAGGAAACTAACAATCAAGTTTACATTTTTATGCTTCTAGATGCTCCAAAATGTCTAAAAGGACAACTTATATGGACTAGAGTTATCTATTCTCCTAATACCAAGCTTATGGGACCAAAAAAAACACAATTTCGTGGATAAACAAGATCTAATCAATGCTTCATCAAGTTCAGGGCTTTTTACCTTCAGATGGTGTCAAAGGATGTTGTTATTTTGGATCCAAAGAGTTTCACTTCTCCAATATGACCTTCTCTTATTTTTCCTTCCTTAAAAATCACCAAACACACTCAAAGGCTCACAAATGCTCTCAAATGGATTAGGGTTTGCAAGGGGGGCGAAATGGGACTGGAGGTTGATGAAAGGAAGAAGACTTAGGGGTCAAGGATGTTTAAATATGGTCCAAATCCTAAAAATTAAGGTTTGCACCATGGCCACGTACGCCCAACGTATGCACCCCACTTCCAAAAATTATGAAAATCCACGAAGGGCCCAAAATGCAATTAATTCTCATACTTAGGGTTAAAAATAGAAATACCTCAATATCAAGATGTTACATGAATATGGTGCATGATTTTGAACTAGGAGAGAAAATGTTGGAGTAATTCAAAATCTAGGAAATTTTGTACCCATGGGTGTTTTGGGAAACTTTCTTTTTTATGCAGTTTTTGTTGGTGATTTTGTATCACTAATATTATTTAAGTGTAATGGGATTAATTTGTTGATGCATGTTACCTTGATAAATATTAAACAAGTTAGTGTGGTGCGGAGTGCATATTTTTTTAAGTTTGTCTTGGTTAAAAGAGCATTGATATTTGGGGGCGAAGCCCCTGAACTGACAGGGGTCTGGTTTTAAGACGGGAAGTTACATGTTATGGACAGGAAGTTACATTCATGTAACTATCATATGGCAGTTTTAAGACATGAAGTTAGGTTCCTATTATATGATAAATTTCTAAATCAGATTGGTACGCTTTTCATCAGAACATATTTTTCATTCTCTCTCTAGAACAATGAGTTTTATCTGATTAGAGATTTTCGAGTGTACCATCGAAATACTTTAATCTGAAAGTGTTTCACAACTCTCATTGATCCGAGCAATTCTATACCCTGTTTTTCTAACAATTTTTGTGTTTGTTTAGGATTTTATTATAAATAGGGATTATGTTTAGCTTAATTTTATTGAGTTTTTTCCAGCAATAAACCTTGGTTAGCAAGTAATTTGAAGTTTCACTTCCTTCTAAATTTTGACCCACGCACACAAAGCAATATGAAATTGCTTTGTTGTTTTTTCCCCTATTCGTCCCTCTTCATCTACACCTCCTGTTTCTCTGTTGCTTTTACCTTGGTACACAAGGTGCAAATTGAAAGCATCCCCTGCATGTGATTATAGTTTGGTATTAAAGCAGCCCTGTTTTTTGTTTTGCTTGTGATTGAAGCAGATCTTACGATTGCAAACTTACAATGCATCTAAAACTCTTGTATCTAGGGGTGTTATTCCGTCAATTTTTTTGGTTTTCGGTTTAAACGGTTCGGTTTTATCGGTTTTTTTTGCATCTTAAAATTAACCATAACCAACAATAATAGATTAAACTAAAAGAAAAAAAATTACTAAACTTTTATGTTAAAAAAATACATTAATACATAAGTACATAATATATTATATTAATGATATATTGTCTTGAAGTATCGATGTAGCAACACAAGTTGTAGATGATAGTTAATATAGTTTTAGTCGTATATGAAAAGGAAAGAAGTGACTTAAAGTATAGTTCTAGTCATATATAAAAAGGAAAAAACCGAATGTAGGCTAACTGACATTTGGCTAATTAGTTGTTTTTTAATACAATGTATAAACAATTATAAATTTATAACGGTTAGTAATTAAATAATGAGTTATGAAAATATTTTTTAGTAACTATCTATCAATTGTCATTCCAAAATGATAATAATAATAATAATAATAATAATAATAATAATAATAATCATCTCTAATAAATGAAAATAATTTTGTCACATGTCACTTTATCATTAACTTGGAGACATGCTATTTTTTGGTATTTTTGAAATAAATAATATCCACATGTCAATTTCTAGGTTTTTTAATTTTTAAAATAAAAAAGTCACATGATACATATAGCTATATAAGTAAAATATTAAATGTAATAAATATGATCTTAAATTGCAATAAATATGTTTTTTCCTTTCTTATTTTAAAATTTAATTTTAAAAAATACTTAATGTTTACATTTTGATATTTAATTTTTTTAATTAACCCATATAATACATGGGTCTCACACCTAGTAGTAGTAGTAGTAATAATAATAATAATAATAATAATAATAATAATAATAACAACTATTAATTTATAGATATAAACTTTAAAAATATATAGTATTAATTATATAATTTTTTCAGTTTTTTTTGTTTATCCAAAATCATGAAAATTTAACTAAAACCAAACCAAATAAGATATTATTATTCGGTTAACCAAACCGAATTAACTAAATAACCCGAACCAAATAAATCAAACATCATTTGGTTCAGTTCGATTATTCGGTTTCGGTTTTTTATCACACCCCTACTTGTATCTGTTACATAAGTTGTTTTATGTTTGTGTTTAACCGTACTTTTTTACAAGTCTATAGTATGCTAAAATAGATTTTTTTTTCATTTCAATTTTTATCTTGCGTTGTTTTCTATAATAATGATAAAAAATTTAAAAATTTAAAATTCAATAAAAAAAAAAAACAACAACAATAACAACCAACTTTGGAACTGATAATGATTCTACATCAATTATGTACTTTTATCGACTTTTTGGCATGACATAAATCGGTAAAATAATTTTACGGGTATCCATCCATATTCACCGATGCATCCTAATATAAGGTTACGAATTTTATCCAAAAATCCCAAACAACAAAACATGACATTTTTTTATTATACTCTAGGCTGTAGCAGTATAGTTGCTACTTTTTGGTTGGAAGTACGATTTCTAAATAACATATTGGTCAGAATCAGATTGCTTGATTATGTATCCAGTGATTATGTCTATGTTGTTAACTTTTGTCTGTTTCATTCATTCAGACAAAAACTGTGTCTAACTATTATTTTGAATAAGAAGAGAATATATATATATATATATATATATATATATATATATATATATATATATATATATATATATATATATATATATATATATATATATATATATGATGTGGGTAAATCTGCTTAATTGTTATGTTCCGGTTCCAGGAAGGGGAAACTACAAACCAATTTGATATAAACTTTATATGATAAGTAGCATTCTTTCTTGATAGCATGCATGCATCAAGGTACAAATTGTATTAAAAGTAATTAACAAACAGACTACACATTTATATATATATATATATATATATATATATATATATATATATATATATATATATATATATATATATGGTGGGATTCCTGATCTTTTAATCTAAACAATGTATGAATAAATTTCGTTGCTTAATGAACTGGCATCTTAAAGAGTCGCTTTTATCATTCACATCTTTAAAAAAAAAAAAAAAAAAAAAGTTGTGATAAAGATAAAGATGAGATTGTAGTTGTTGGGAAACATATTTTATCAGTCATACTCAATACCTAATAATTAAACAACAAAACTTATCTCTTCAACATACTTTTTTTTTTTGTCTTGGCAAAGCGTTCCTGAGGATCCAAACGTACCTCTCGCTGCATGACCTCCCACAAATCATCAAACTCAAATCCCTCCCGAAACCACTCCAAGAGTGACTGATAAAGTATTCTTCTATTTTCATCCCAGGCCTTCCTTAGCATGTCACAACTATGAATGTTCCTTTTTTTCAACTCATAAATAATTTTCCCAAATCTCTTATGCCCTGCAGTCTCCGGCTTCAACACGCTCGAAGGTGCAGCAGCCATAGACTCACGCACCCGTTTCACACATGGCAACACGATACCTTCCAACAAAGAATAACAGAAAACACTCACTCTCACTTCAACTCTCTCGTCTTTCACAGGCAAACTGTGGAGCGGGAGCTGCCATAAGTGGTCACCAAAACTCGTACTCACCCAATTATAGACTTGGTCGGTTTGAGGGTTGTAATAAGGCTTAGGCTCTGTAAGTGGAGCAGAGAAACTACAAAGATAGGTAGAAAATCTCGCAAGCCATTCCGGTTTTACCCTTGTGGCTCCATGTATATACGCCCGCTTACGCTCCACAAGCTCACTGAAAACCAAAAACTCAGGGGCGGTTCTGGAAACAGACGACCATCTGTGAAGGAACACTGTTTCGTTTACTTTGTGTGCTTCGTATCTTGTTGCACTCACTTTCCTATCTTCCTCTGATAACCCTGAAATCCCTCTCACACGTCTCGCAACTCTATCAGCCCACCCAGCACATATCGCTTGCCCCAAAAGCTCCTCTTCGTTCAACATCAGTGGATGCTTATTATTGGAATTGGTAGAAACCATCCATGCGTGTTCTACATCCTCTATACTACTGTGATTCCACAAAAGATCCGATTGTGATTGTGATTGTGTATCAGTATCACATGGTTTTTGGTTAAACACTAAATGGAGAAGCTGCTTTCTCAGCTTTGACATTTCCTCCATGGTTTTAAGGTGTAACGAATGCTCCTCGCAGAATTGTAACTGGTTTTCTGATTGTTCAAAGCACTGAAGGGCGTAAGCTACAGTTAAGGCGTCACTCGTAGGGTTGGAGAATTTTGCACGGGATGTTTTGGATGCTTCTTTGAGTTTCTTTTTCTTCTTTTTTTCATCCTTATTGATGATAACATTTTCACTGGAGTTTTCGTCTCCTCCTTCAAACTGCATTACGAAAGGATTTGATAAGCTCAAGGCTGCAGCAGCTGCAAGTGCATAACCTAGAATCAAGTTCTGTCTTGTTGATGAACCTCTTCCCTTGTTGTTCAGGATTTGAATGACTGTAAGAAGCATGCGTGAATGACGAGGACTCATTGGATAATGGGACATAGCTTTTCCTAGAGGCGTTAATTTTTCATCACAATCCAAGGCTTCAAGAGACTTTAAACAAACCTCTGCTTCAACCAATGCTTTAGCTTCCGGGGGAGTAGGAAACGGGAACTTTGTTATCTGAAACAAGTTAAATAAAAAAATAATCTCAATGCTACATATGATACAATCTCAGACAACTAACTAGAAAAAAAAAAAAAAAATATATATATATATATATATATATATATATATATATATATATATATATATATATATATATATATATATATATATATATATATATATATATATATATATATCAAAAAACACAGAGCATAATATAGCCAAAAACAATATTGTCTCTCTTCAGTTTCCCTTTGTAAGACGAGGAATCACAGTGTTGTTTGGTTGACACATTTACAGCCCTTTGTCTCAAAAAATATGCAACGTTTCACTTGGCACAATATTAAATATACACTAAATTGCAATTTTGGTCCCTTTGTTCAAGTGCTTTTTGGATCAAATCCAAAAAAGAATGGCTTTACAAATTTGGTCCTTATTCAAGGTTTCCACAACATTTTTGGTTCATGTCATGTAAGATGACTACTTTGCCCCTCAGGTCACTTTTTATTATTATATTATTTTCTATCATTTATTTAAATGGTTATTAAATTACAAGGCCTACCACTGACAAGCCACCCTCTCTCTCAACATAAAGAGTAAAAGTGTCATTTTATGACAAGGACCATATTTACAAAAATATTCTTTTGAGTAAATTACACGAATGGTCCCCATGGTTTAGGGTAATTTGCGTGCTTGGTCCCTAACTTATTTTTTTTAACTCGGAAGGTCCCTACTATTTGTTTTTGTTACGCGCTTGGTCCTTGTCTTACCTAAAAAGACTATTTTGCCCTTGATTTTTCAATTTATTTATATAACCCCACCCCCTCACCTTACCTTACCTACCCCACCATTTTTCCCTATTTAAGTAATAGTCTTTTTAGGTAAGACAGGGACCAAACGCATAACACAAACAAACAGTAGGGACCAAGCGCATAATAAAAACAAACAGTAAGGACCTTCCGAATTAAAAAAATAAGTTACATAAGGACCATTCGTGTAATTTACTCTATTCTTTTTGAACCTGATCTGAATTCCAAAAGAACCACCTAAGCACAAGGACCAAAATTGTCAATTTAGTCTTTAAATATAAAGACAAACAATCAAATGTCTTAAATGGCCCCTTAATAAGAACACAAGTGAGGAAGCTTATGAACCAAAATTTAACTTACTATGATTACTAATGGGCCAAAAAAAAGTAGACAGGGACCGAAACTTTCTGGGACAGCCCAAAATGTCCAGTTTTACATTTTTAGGACAAATGAGTCAGTAACAAACATGTCTTTGTATGGTTTAACCAAAAGAAAATGAAAATGAAAAGTAGAATTAGAATTAGAATACCTCTTTAATGCCCATGGATTTCATGAGAAGAACCACACCATCAACCGGAATTTTTAAGATTTCAGCAGTAGAAAAGTCAGGGAATATGTTGTTGAAGACAGCAGAAGAATAGAGACGATAACAATGGCCAGGTGCTGTTCTTCCAGCTCTTCCAGCACGTTGAGCTGCAGATGCTTTGCTTATCCACTGCACCTCATACGTTTCCATCCCATTTGAAGGATTATAATTCTTAACCTTTTCCCTTCCTGTATCCACCACATACTTTATCCCTGGGATTGTCAGAGACGTTTCAGCAACATTAGTAGCAACCACCACTAACCTCTCTCCTTCCTTCATATCCTCAAACACACGAAGCTGTGCAGATCCAGGAAGCATCGCATACAGGGGCAAAACAGACAATCCACCAGGACCCTTACGGGACCCATCATCCTTCTTTTCCTTTTCCTTCTCCTTTTCCTTTTCTGAATCTGATTGTTTCGGATCAGATTCACAACTTGTTTTTTTCCCAGACAAAGCTTCGAAAGCTGCTTTCAGTGAAGCAAAATTTTCATTTTCCCCTAACACATCATTATCATTAACAGAATCCAAATCGCTTTCTTCATCAGATTCATCATCATCATCATCTGACAAATCACAATCATCATCGCCTTCATCATTATCTGTTTGTTCCTCCATCTTAAATGCTTCATCGATCTCCTTCAAGTCAAAGTCTTGAGAGACAACAACTTTGTTATTTAAATTTAAGTTGGAGTTGGAATTATTGGTGATCTGAAGTGATGCTTTACGCAGCTTACGACACAAGTATTCTACTTCCCTCTGTCCAGTGACAAATACAAGTATTCCCCCAGATGGAAGTCTCTTATGAATTGACAAAATCTTTTTATATGCTTGCCCAATGTAGTCCACAACATCTGTTCTCTTTGAGAAATGTGTAGTCACTGGATATTGTCGACTTGGAACCTGGATTACAGGTGGCGGATTAGCAAAGATTTTACTTTTACCCCCAGACACAAACTCCTCAACCCGCATCGTGGCACTCATCAGTATCAGTCTCAATGGAAAAATCTTCTTTTCAGGGCTAATTGTCTTTCCTGTCGAAGCCTCATAAGCTTTTTGCTGTTCATGTATTTTCTGCCATTAAACACAACATCATGACTCATAATAAGCAATTATTTAACATAGTAAAGCAAAGTATAATAAATGAGGTAAAGAAAGAGAAAACAGTTACCAGGCGTTCGACTATGATGCGAGATAGCATCCCAGTAAGTATGTCTGTATTCAGACTCCTCTCATGAGCCTCATCCAATATTATAGTTGAGTATCGCTTCAACAAAAAATCATTCTGCAACATAAAAACAAATTAAATAGAGGCTTTGGCTTTTTTTTTTTTGTTTTTTTGTTGAGGAAGGGTAGGAAACCTGTAATTCTCTAAGCAATATTCCATCAGTCATGAACTTGATAGAGCAGTTGTCCCCAATCCTCTTGTCATGCCTAACTTGGAACCCAACCTCCTTCCCTAGGCCAAGCCCAAGCTCAAATGCCACCCGCCTTGCAGTTGCAAGCACAGCCACACGCCTCGGTTGTGTAACGCCAATAATACCGCTGCTTTTTGAACCAAATCCAGCTTCGTATAAAAACTGCAACAACAATCAAAATATAAAATTCCTTCAATATATGCTTATGATATATAATAACAGTATATATATATGTAACCAAATCCAGCTCACCTTACCTGAGGGACTTGTGTAGTCTTACCACACCCTGTTTCTCCACATATGATGACACTGATATTCTCATATATTGCTTCCATAATCTCCTGCTCCATCATCACTATAGGAAGATCCATCCTATTCCTTTCAACCTCCTTCGGCCTACTTACACCAACCACTACATGTTTCGGTCGTGAAGGAGCCACGCCCTTTGGCTTTGCATCTACCTCCTCTAACTATATCCATAAAAATGTATATGATAAAAATCAAGATTTTTTTTTTAAAAAAAAAATTTAAAAAGCATACCATGCTTCTACGATGGCTAGTTGTTGCCAATGAATCTTCATGATCTTCTGTCATAGATGGGTTGGTATGCTCATGATCAACAACACTCTTAGGGTCTAATTCAGCAGCTCCTTTGGTAGATGGAGCTTCTGGAGAAGGTGGTGGACTGATATTTGGGATTTCAATATCTGTGTTCATGGGTTGAGTAGACACATTCTCATTGTCAACTTGGTCAGAGGAGTGAATTACACTTGAATCACTTTCGTTGCATCTTCTTTTTGAAGGCCAATCACTGTGTTGCAGCACCAAACCTGTCTTGGCAAACTGCACTTCTCTTCTGCGTTTCTCACGCATAGTTTCTACCTACAAAACAAACAAACATAAATCACCAAGTATTACACTCACTCATCTCAGGGATAATTTGGTCATTCTCCTAGTTAAGTGGTTTAGGTTAGTGTTAAGACAAGTTTGGATCTTAGAATTGAATTCAGTTAGCGAAAGTTCTGGGAGAGTATTGGTCTCTAGAATGCCAGGTTTATCACTGCATTCCTTTTTCCAAGTTCTATTCATTTAATTTCTAGTAAATCAATCAATTCCAATCAAAAAAGTTTTTAAGATATGGACAAAACCCAAACCTGGCCCAAATTGCTTGAAGACCACATGAGTGAATAAGCATCCTCTTGAAGTTTGTATTTACTGAAAAGTTAAAACCAAAAAAATGCAGTCAAAAAATAGAAACATACACATGGGTCATGCATCAAACAGAAGTTCACATACTCTAATGTCTCTAAGCTTTTAGATAACATAGCAGATTTCTCCTTTTCCTCCTGCATACAACAAGAAATCAGTCACATGTGCACCAAACAAGTTTAGAAAGCAGGACAAATGGATCAAAAACACAAGGCAGAGCAAAAACCTCAAGTTTCCTCAGCTTTCTCTTCTGGGAGTTGCTTGGTTTAAGTTTTTCCTTTTTCTTTGACTTTAGAGGTCCCTTCAAAAGGCAAAGTAGCAACCCATTAAGATCTTGTAAAAGAATATTTAACGAAGCTTGAAAACAAATTACTACTAGGGCATACATGCTTCAAACTTCTCTCTTTACTTTTCTTCTTCTTCTTTTGTGTCATCATGATCATGTTGCTATCGCCTATCATCTCCATTTGAGCTGAAAAAAAACAGCACCAATATATAACTCAACCACTAACCACTAAGGGGGTGTTTGGGATTGCTTATTTAACCAAATAAACACTTTTTGATATAAAAAAGTGTTGTTATCCTCTTGTCCTCCATAACTCGAATTGTTATTGATGTGTTAATGATGTCATTCTTGTAAATTATAAATTTGTACTATTGTTAATGTTCGGTTTTTTCTTTCAATCTGTCTTGGCTGTTTGTAATTTGTAAAAAATGTTTACTTCATTCTTACAACCAGCAAGAATTCAGATTTGGCTGTTTACCAGTTTATTTTTCTCAAAAAATTGTTGCTGCATTAAACCAATTGAAAACACTACACACATGAACTTCTTGGTACTAAGAACAGAAAGAATTTGTATTATTCTAATTATTCCAAATGTACTAAGCTTCACTTTCATAAACCAGTATATGAACGTTATTACTTGTTCTCAGTTAGTGTCAGTGTGTTGTCTTTAAAGTTAATATGAATCAGTTTTTTGATGTAAAATTACTTTTGACAATAAACTAATAGATGTTGAAAGCACATGAAGGAACAGAAGTTGACATCATTGATAGATTGCCAGCTCGGGTTGCACATAATGAACAACATAAAACACACACACACACACACACACACACACATATATATATATATATATATATATATATATATATATATATATATATATATATATATATATATATATATATATATATATATATATTAACACAGAAATCATACATATGGTCTGTAACAACAAGCACACAGATTAGACACTAATCGAACGACTAATTTCAGCTGCTTCATCTAATCAGACAAGCATAAACTTGAACCGAACTAGAAAAAAGAAAGTGACTTACCACGATACCGGAGGAGAGACCGTAGCTGGTCGCGCCGTCGAGCGGAGGTCTGGAGGCGGATATAGGAGAAGTGTCGGTGGTGCAGCCGTGCAGGCGGGAGAGAAATTGCAGTTGTGCTCGTGAAGAAAAGCGTGGAGGCTGCTGTATCTGAACGACGAACGAGGTATAGGTTTTGAGGGTATTAATGTAATTTTATCTTTAATACTAGTTAGAAGCCCTTAAAATAATAATAATAATAAAAATAAAAAATAAAAAAAAAACTAATAATAGCTTGAAAGGGTAAGGGATTTTTGATTTTGTTCACGTTTAATCATTAATTTTTTTTCATTATCAATTTGTCACCGAACTATTAAAATTGTTTATATTTTACCCTTATACCGGTCATAAAAGTATTATGTGTACTGTTTTAATAGTTCAGTAGCAAATAGATAATGAAAAAAAAAAAAAAAGTTTAGTTATTGGTCATAAGGATAGAATGAACAATTTCAATAGTTCAGTGGCAAATAGATAATGAAAAAAAAATAGTGACTAAATGCAAACAAAATCGAAAGTTTGTTTTCCTCTAAAAAAGTTCAATGACTAAATGTGAACAAATTTCATTTTGTATTGTGTTTTAGCAAATTATTTATTTTTGTTAAATTCTAGCAACATTTGTTGATGAAGAAATCTATGAAAAAAAAAAAAAAAAAAAAAAAAAAAAACCCAAAAAATATATTAAAAAAACGAAAAACCAATACCGAAATAAAAAACCAATTGTTTGGTATTTCCAAAATAAAGAATCTACATTTCCAATCTGATTTTGGTTTTACAAAAAAAAATAAACCATTTTTACTCATAGTTATTAAGAAATTGTGTTTCATGGTAAGAAATTACGTTGTATTCTGAAGAAAAAAAAATAAAAACCTTATTTTTTTAAATAGTTATTTAAATATGAATTGTTTTTTTTTTAACCTTTTAAAATTATGAGTGACTTTTTTGAAAGAAAAAAAATAGCGTCGTTTTAATTATTGAATTTATAGTTATTTTTTTTCTAAAAAAAATATTTTTGTAAAGGTAATATGGATGGGGGTGGTTTGGACGCAATACTTTATAAAACATGTTAACAAGTTTACTTAACTCTATATATTTAGTTAAATAATCATAAATTTCAATAATTATTCAAACTTTTTAAGAAAATACAATCTCAAATATAAATCAATTGTCCAGATAAATTAAAAATGTCTAAATTCTAAACAACTTGACTTTCATTTTCGATATCATTTTTAATAGTAAATATACTAATATAACATATGTCAACGAATAGAGTATAACAACATATATAATGTATCAATGTATGTATGTATTTTTTTATATAAACAACGTATATGATTTAATGTATGTCAATTTATATGCTGCATAATTTTATAACACAAAATTCATACATATAATATTAGGATAATTTGTATACATATAATATTGCATAGTTTTATAACATAAAACTTACACATATAATATTGGTTTCATTTTTCGTTTTTCTTATACTTTTTTTTTTTTTTTTTTTTTTTGGGGGGGGGGGGGGGGGGGTCATAGAGTTATTCATCAACAAATGTTGTTAAAATTTAACAAAAATACATAATTTGTTAAACCATACTACAAGAAGAAAATTTGTTCACATTTAGTCATTGAACTTTTTTAGAGGGAAACGAACTTTCAATTTTGTTCACATTTAGTCACTAATTTTTTTTTTCATTATCTATTTGTCACCGAACTATTGAAATTGTTTATATTTTACCTTTATGACCGGTAACAACCGGTCATAAGGGTAAAATGAGAATAGTTTCAATCAAGGTTCTAAATAACGTAAGGCGTGACTTGGCGGCAATGTCAAGCATCAAACTTTTTCGAGCCTTGGCAAGTCATGACGTTTGTAAGGCATGACTTAAGACGCCAATTTTCTATATAATTAATATTTTTTTATATGTATTTTCAACTATTATTCATTTTTATAAACATATATGAGTTAAGGCGGCGTTTTGGCAAAGGGTTGTGGACCAATTATTAATTGGGTATCATTTGATGATGATAGCGTGGGGATTTTCCGGATCAATAGTTCGGGCTTTTATCTGAGATATCGAGTATTTTGAGGTGAGTTTCCTCACTGCTCTTGGTGGTTTGAAGGCACCAATGCTGACATATGGTTCATTATGATTAGGATGATAGTTGTCTGTGTGACTCTTGCATATATGTTATGTGATATGTATACCAGGTGCACCAGAACTGTTTAGGCCATGCTAATGGACCATATATCATCAATTGGCGTACTCTGATTTTCTTGTATGGATTTATAATCATGTTTTGGGGTTGATGGTTTTATTATAATTAAAATGAATTTTTTTGGTCTTAATTTTTGGTACGTTATAGTTTCCTCCACCCTTAGCCTCCATCACCCTCAAACATCTCATTTGCAAACCCTAATCCTTTTATAAGCTTTTGTGCTCATTTTGCAAGTTCTTGGTGGTTTTGAAAGAAGAAGAAGACTCAGTGCATTGTTTTTACAAGAAACCTCCCCTTCACTTGTGTTCATCTTCTGGACCCTTTGTAAGTCCTCAAGTTTCCATCTTTTTATGTCTTTTTTCTTAGATCTAGGTCTTATGACATATTATGGTCCCTTTGAGGTGGTTTGTGTGGATTGAAGAGATAAAGTTTGCAACTTTATGGTTTCTCTATGTCCCAAGAACATTAAACATCTTAGATCTAGGAAATGGTGGTGATTTAGAGACCTTGTTTGAAGTTTAAGTTTTATTGCATCTTTTGACCTAAATATGGGAAAGGACATGCATGGGGTCCCTAAAATGCTTCTAGAAGTTTTAGATTGAAGATTTCATGGATTAAGTGCTTAGTGGTTTAGTCTCATGCATTAAGTTGCCTTTTTGGATTGGAGATTTCATGGATTAACCCATAGGGCGTGCTGTTTGCCCACTAAGACTTCGGGTAGTCTCCAAGGTTGTTGATAAACTCATAGTTGTTTACTTTGTGTTGTGTTGTATGTGTATTTTGGAGAACTCACTAAGCTCCGTGCTTACAGTTGTTGATTAAATGTGTTTCACGTACCTCTGAGGATCGAGGGAATGTGAAAGCTTGATTGTACACATTCATCTGTAGTTATGATTCCATATATTTCAGGACACTCTATATTTTGATGATGATTTGTATTTGACATGTGCGATTTTCTTGAAATGTTTTTTATGAACAATATTTTTATATGAATTTAAAAATAAAAAATTTGGTTTGGAAATTTGGATGTTACAAATATTTTACAAGAAAATTTTTATGGGCCTCATTTTGATTTTCACAGAAGGCCTTCAAAATATTAAGGTCATGCCAAAGATTAATGTTAGGAAGAAGAAATGAGGTGAACTGATATGAAAGGATTGGATTGATGATCCACTTTTGGAGAGTTTGAAAAGTTTCACTTAACCCTTTTATATTGTTTTGACTTTGATTGGGACTGTTTTGTTTTTGCTTTGATTGTTTTTTCTTTAGCATTCTTATTAGTTTTTTATATAAAATTTTACCAGCCGTTAAAAAAAATATTATTATCTACTTAAATGAGATAAGATCATGGGAATCAAATTCACCTAATCACCTTAATGAATACAAAAAATGTGAGATGCGTTGTATCCAAACTCGATATAACGAGCCTTCTATTAATAGTAGGAGAATTTCAACTACTTGATCGTCATAGCTACCGCATATATGACTTTAAGAATCATACCATCTCCGAGGACGTTGATATCAAGGAAGGGGTCGACCGCCTATGACTTAC
This sequence comes from Lactuca sativa, assembly GCF_002870075.4. Classification (NCBI taxonomy): domain Eukaryota; kingdom Viridiplantae; phylum Streptophyta; class Magnoliopsida; order Asterales; family Asteraceae; genus Lactuca; species Lactuca sativa. The sequence goes on from NC_056625.2 coordinate 316,522,166, forward strand.
AACCATGATATGATAACAAATTATTCATATAATAAACATATATCACATTAAAATTAGCAATATTTTACAATCTCATACAACTTATATTTGAAAAAAAAAAAAAAAAAGATAAATTACTAAAATTTAACAATGTATTTTTAGCAAATAGCAATCATTTTGCTATCGCTAGTTTAAGACCGAAGTTAAGTTCATACCCTACACCGGTCCACTCCATGTTAAATGCCACAATTACTAAAGTCCAACCACACAAAATAAAATATGCCCCACAACACACACAAGTTCACTAACAAAAACCATCATTTTCCTTTCTTTCTCAATTCATCTATTTCTACTACATACAAAAGGCGGTGGGATTTATATGGTTTACACAGAGATCTCGCCGGAGATTCTGACAAGATGAAGGAAATGAGCTATGACATGAACAATTCCTCAATTCCGGTGAAGCACAAGCAAATGAAGATGTTTGTTAAGATCGTTGTTGGTTTGATTCTGATGGGTTTTGCTTATCGACTCTATTTCTCAACTTATGTTCAGATTCCACATGTGATTGTGGTTTTTGGCGATGGATACAGATCGACGTCAACGCCGTCGGTGGTGGAGTCTAATTTCACACTTTCCGGTCAAGTTCCGGTGAATGATACTAGTACGTGTCTAGTTCCCTTGCTTTACACGCATGAATATCATAATTTTTTAATTTTAGTTTGCAAATAAAAATATTGCTTTTTCTTTTTTTTTCCTTTTAAAGTGCTAAAAATAACTATAATTTGTAAGAGATGGCAAATGCTCATGTTTAATAATATCTGGTTACAATGATTTTCATTAAAACTAATAATTTTTAAACCCGTGCTACTTGGGTATGTGGGGCTGCATCTTCTTCATTGTTTAAAAATAGCACATTATAAACTGAAATTACAAAATATATTTTTTGAATCAAGTATATTTTTGTAAATCAAATGATTTAGTGAAAGTATAAAACATATGTATTTGAGGGGCTATTTGGATGTCCTTTGTAAATCAAATAATCAATGTTGTAGATAATTAGTTGATTATTCTAAGGGTATCTTCAAATTCACTTTATAAATAAAAGGTAAAATATAGTAATTGTTCTCCGATTGCTATTTTTCCACTCTATAAATTCTCCCTAATAAATAAAACACTTTTTGCCACATATCACATTCTTATTGATTTGTCCACATGTCATTTTGTGGTTATTTTCAATTAATTTTTTTTATATGACATTTTGTGTTTTTTTTTCATTTTATTAATTTCCACGTAATATTTAAATGTAATAATAAATACATATCAATTTCATTAATTGACTTCTTTCTAATTTTAAATTTTCTAAATTAAAGTTTCATTAGTTTTCTTTATTTATTTATCTAAATTATTTGTTTAATTTAAAAGAAAACCAAACAATTTAATTTTAATAATTCAATATTTTTTATTTTTTTCTTATAAATTCAAACTTTTCAAATGTTTAAAATTTCATAATTTTTTTCTCTAAAGTGAACCCATATAATACATGGGTCTTACACCTAATAGAGTTATAAATGATATTACTTCAAATCTAAACAATACTATTCATTTACACTAAATAGTTATATTAGTTTACAATAAAATAACTAGAATGTGGGTTTCACTTGTTACATTTGACTCTTCAAGTTACATTCGACTCTTCAAGTCTTCAAGTTTGAATTTGTATATATCTAGTTTATTTAACTTGTTTTAGTTAAATTTTTAGTTATTTAGTTTATATACTTTGAAGTAATTTTAATTATATTATATATGATAATTGTATCAAATGCATTTAAAAATTTAATACCTTTTAATAAATATCACATGATGATACACTTAATAGATAGAGCTTCAAATTAACAAAAATATTTTTGACAAATTTGTAAAAACATTGTAAATTGAAGGGTATTTATGAAAATCTAAAATAGATGGAGAAAAATAATACACTTGGAATATTTGTGTAGGTTCACGAAAGTGCGACATTTTCACCGGCAAATGGGTTGAAGATCTCACTGGCCCACGATACACCAACAACAGCTGCAACACGATCGAACATCATCAAAATTGTATGAAAAACGGCCGCCCAGATATGGATTACATCTACTGGAGGTGGAAGCCACGTAATTGCAATTTACCCATTTTCGACCCAAAAATATTTCTTAATTTCATGAGACAAAAATCAATGGCATTCATCGGTGATTCAATCTCTCGCAACCATGTGCAATCGCTTCTATGCATTCTTTCTCAGGTATAACATGACTGACTTTGGCTAAAACTGATAGGTAAAATAATTGAATGAGTAATAATGTATGTCTACAGTTGTAGAGTTAAATAATGATTATTTTATTCTAAAATGAACTTATAATATAAATTTATTTTAATAACTAAATTGAGGATAAGTTGGAAGAAGAAAAAAAAAAAGACAAAATATGTAAAGGGTTGATCTTAAGTTTAACCAATTAAGTTATTCTATCAATATTAAGCAAAAATAAATGAACATGTATAGTCGTCTAGATGAAGTGTTTGACCCATTAAACTCATCAACTAAAAAAGAAAAAACATGATAATAATGTCAATAGAACAAAAATTATATTTTTGCAGGTAGAAAAGCCAGTGGAGGTGTACCATGATGAGGAATATCGAACACGCAGATGGTTTTTCGAATCACATAAGTTTACACTTTCGGTGATTTGGTCGCCTTTTTTAATCGAATCCAAAATCTTCGAGGACAATGATGGCCATGCCTCAAGTGCTGTACAAGCCCGACTTGATGAGTCGGACCCTGAATGGGCCAACGAGTTTCATAACTTTGACTATATCGAGATCGGTGCAGGGAAATGGTTTTTGAAGACGACATTCTACTTTGAGAACAACGAGATTATCGGGTGTCATAATTGTAAAAAAGAGAATGTACCCGAGCTAGGGTTTTATTACGCGTATCGTAAAGCTTTACAGACCACTCTCGATTTTATTACAAAATCGGATCATAAAGTTTACACATTGTTTCGGACCACCACACCGGATCATTTTGAGAATGGGGAGTGGAACACAGGCGGGTATTGTAACAGGACGGGCCCGTTTGAAGAAGGTGATATAGAATTGAGAGATATTGATATGGTAATGAGAGGGATTGAATTGGAAGAATTTGAGAAGGCAGTTCGGGTTATGGACGGGTCAAGAGATGGGTCGATTTTGAAGCTTTTTGATACGACCCGTTTATCTTTGCTGAGGCCCGATGGGCACCCGGGTCCTTACCGGGCTTTCCATCCGGATACAAATGGTGAAGTTCAAAATGATTGTTTGCATTGGTGCTTGCCCGGCCCAATAGACTCATGGAATGATTTACTTATGAACATGTTGCTTAGAGGTTAAAGACAATAGCGAGGTCTAATCCATGGTTTTGATTTGGATAAAACCAGAATGTCTTCGTTGTTGAAGATGAAGGTATATAACGGTTTATATAGTAGTTGACTATGGTTTCCTATGTTCGTTTGTTGGTGAGGTTATAAATTTATAATACAAGCGGGGCTACTTATGCTTGACTTCAAATTAGTTTATTTAATTCGAGTTCACTTCATCAATTAACGTTACATTACGTGTGAAGATCATTTACCAAATGCATGATGCGTAATGATCAGATTTTATGTATTAATAAATGTTTTTTTCCTACGATTTTCTTAAACAATAATGGAATTTATCAAAAAAAAAAAAAGTATGAAGGATATCATAACTATTCATAAGAAAGTTGTCACGTATTTGGTTCAGTGAAAATAAAAATAGAATGAAATTCAACAGTAAGATTTAAAGTATTTCAAATTTTTATTTATAATTTTATTTACATATTGCAATGCCTCCGCTTGACTCGAAGGCGAACAATGTTGTTAAAACCATGTTCATAATCTTACAATCCCATCTTGATAACTCGATTCCAATTTTACTTAGAAAAACGATAAAATCATGTTATCAGATCATTACCATTTTTTTTTAAATTCAAATATTTTATCTTGTACTAACTAAGTGGAACAAATATGAACTCTAGAAAAAACTCATTTTGAATTATTTATTGTTAAATGATATATTTAAGATGTAGTTTTTCATGTTTTAAACTATTTATTGTTAAATTGATAGTTAACTAATTGATAAAAATGTATTTTTATGTTTTAAGTTATTCAATCTAATAATCACAATCTTGCAAAGCATAAAACAAACAATTTTACATAACATCCAAAAATTCCCGATCTTCACAACCTTAATTTCTAAGATAAAGACAATGTTAGAGCTATGATTATATGTTAAGACAATAGTAAAGTTGTTTCATATGATGCTTTGCAACTTTGGGTGTAAAATTCTATAGATATGGAATTTGAAAGATTCCAGCAAAACTAAATTCCATCCATTTAGCAACCAAACACATCATGGAATTGAGAAATCAGAATAAGTGAAACCAAACATACCCTAATACTTTGATTATGAAACGGGAAAAGCAAAAAATGAAATTAAGCATGCATGAACTCATAAATGCAGCCCACAAAGAGTTATCAAAATTTATTCATGAAAAAGAGTCGGATTTTGAGAACACATGTGCAAATTAAGAACCAAAATAAACATTCAACAAGAGGAAGCATAGCATCATTTTAAAGGATGTGAATTCACCTCTCAACATCTTCTTCTACTTGCCTTGCTTCTTTTCTGGTGGCTTAGCAAAGGGATCCTGCATATGCAGAAAATATAGAAAGTGTAAGAAATGGGTATACATCAGCAATAATCTGTTTAAAACTTTAAATGCGTATCCCAACACCCCCTTCTACATTGAGAAACTGGTTCTTCCATTTAAACCTAGAACTTCCCAATGCAAATTCATACGGACATGTTAAAAATCGAATCTTGGAAGTTGCTAATTAATTCATTTCGGATCCAAAACCTAAGGTGAAGGAGAGTATAATCATGGATTTCCATCATAAAGAAAAGTTTACAATCACAATGTCTCTGAACCGGTCGGCATCAAAAAACCTAGGTTTAAGGTAAAACGAATCAACAACATTTCTTATCGAGATTTCAAATTGAAATCGAGTAAAATCCGAACAGATTAACGTGATACAAATACCACAAATTTTGAGAAATCAACGACATGCGATAATTGGTATAAAAATCAAGGGTTTGAAGTAGTCATTTGATAGGAGAAGAGATTTACGATTACTTACTTGTTTGAAGATAAAATTTAGGGCAAGAGCAGCGCCTGCAACGCCGCCAACCAAAACAGCTGGACCCGTTATCAAACTCCATTTCCTGTAAATCATTCTTCTTCCTCTTCCTCTTTCTTCCTCCTCTTCGGCTTACTCAAACAAACAAAGGATCCTGATTTTCCCAATTTCCGATCACTGCGTATTTGTCCGAAGGTGGGCTTAAGCATAAATTGACAAAATAAACGGAGTCCGATCAGATGGGCTTTTGGCGATTTACAATCTGGCCCAAATCGGTGGGAGGAGTCGAGGAGATATAAGCATATTAAAGGGGTGTTTGAATAAGGAAAAAAATAGATTGTTTATTGTTTATTGCTTAATCCCACAGCAATAAGCAAATTTAAGTGTTTGAATAGGAGTCTTTAAAAATCAGTTTATTGCAGAATGAATAAGCTAAATAAGTTGATTTTAATAAGCAAGATGGGGAATGCTTATTGTTTATTGTTTATTGTTTATTGGTCATTTTACTCATATAAGTTGTTTTGTTTGTCAAACACTTAAGATGCTTATTGTTTATTGTTTATTCTCACCGCAATAAGTTAATCCAAACACATTTTAAAAAAGTGTTTATTCTCACCGCAATAAGCAAATAAGCAATAAGCTAATAAGCTAAAAACTATTTATCCAAACACCCTCTAAATACTTATTTGTATTCCTTTTATAGATAATCATAAAAATGATAAAAATTGTTGGTTTGTGGAACACAGGTAAATGAGTAAATGACCACGACACCGCTTCGGATTTTAGACATATATATACATTGTGGTATGTGATAATATGATATTTCAATTTCTAATTTTTTTTAGAAACAATGATTAATAATAAAAACCCCACAACTAATAAGTGTTAGAAATCGATGATGAACAAATTGTTTGAATTCTCTGAAAGTTGTGATTTACTATCAAAATGAAGTATTTCGATGGTACAGATCGAACACTCAATTGGATGAAACTCAAAGATTACGGAATCAGAGAATGTATCTGAAAATGTTCTTAAAAGAGTGTATCAGAAAATGATCAAAAAACGGCTATATGATTCTTTGTGACATCCCTAATTTCACGGCCAGAAAAGACCGATTTGTTTATGCTTTGTTTTATAAATCAGAGTATTCGTTTAAAGAAAACGGTTGCGGAATTTGTTCCCAAAACAAGATATGATAATAACTTATCAAAATATTTCTCAAAGAGAATGTATTTTCATTTAATAATAAAACATCGGGATGTCATGTTCCGATACAGACATATAAGCATAAACAGAACTTACATTTAATTACACCAATGATTTATATCTCCTATAAATCTCTCTGTGAAATATGTCTTCATATCGATACCTGTGATACAAAGAAAACTGAGTGGGTCAGGCTTGGGAGCCTGGTGAGCATATAGGGTTTTCATCCCACAATGTTATATCATATATTTATAAATATAGAACATTCAAACTTGTACATTTTCACCATATAAAGGCAACTCTTATCCCACCCCATCGATCCTCACAACAACACGATCTAAACTCTCGTATCTAAAATTTTCCTCTTTACCTGATCCCTACTCACGGATCTAAAACTAACCTTTTCACCCGATCCATACTCACGGATCTAAAACTAACCTTTTCCCCTGATCCATACTCACGGATCTAAAACTACCTTTTCACCTGATCCATACTCACGGATCTAAAACTACCTAATCCATACTCACGGATCTAAAACTAACCTCCTGATCTGATCCATACTCCCGGATCAATAATTGTACCCATTCCATACTCCTAGAATAGGGACAGTTAACTATACCCTAATCCTGATCTGATCCATACTCCCGGATCTATAACTGTGCCCAACCCATACTCCCGGACTAGGGACAATTAACTTAATCTTAATTCATATATGATCCATACTCCCGGATCTATAATTGTGACCAATCCATACTCCCGGACTAGGGACAATTAACTTAGTCTTAATCCATACTCCCGGACTAATAGCAAGTTTATCTCTTTACTTGATCCATACTCTCGGATCTAAAACTAACCTCTTGGTCTGATCCATACTCACAGATCTAAAACTAGCCTCTTGATCTGATTCCTACTCACGAATCTAAACTAATCTCTTGATCTGATCCATACTCACGGATCTCATCTACCTATGTCATACCCAACATATTTGTAGTTACAAAATACATATACAGTTTAACTCATTAAAACCTATATAGTTTATCCATTCCACCAACATCTCAAATAAACAACAATATATAAACACATAGCACGTATTTCATAGCAAATACTTAATATCTATGTGTTAGAAGAAAGTGACCACACACTCAGTCATATAAACATCTTTATATTATACACATAACACGTATTTCATAGCAAATACTTAATATTTATGTGTTAGAAGAAAGTGACCACACACTCACTCATATAAACATTTTTATATTATACACATAACACGTATTTCATAGCAAATACTTAATATTTATGTGTTAGAAGAAAGTGACCACACACTCACTTGATTAGAAGATGATCGGACAGCACTACGACTTGTAGAAGTAGTATTTTTCGGTGAAACCGGGATCACTTCACACACCGGGTTTCTCGCGGGCATAGCTTCGGCTCGGAAACTCTTTTCTTCTCGGGATCTTCGGGCTTCAGGACTTGCTTCGGGTCTCGGGGTGATACCGGGGCTTTGGGGGGGGGGGGGGTTAAAATTGCACGTAAAACGATGTAATATGGGAGAGAGATGAGAGAATGAGCAACCAAACTCGGCTGGCCCTTCAAATCTATTTATAGGGCAAAATCTACCCTTGCCACGTCGTGGCACCTTTTTCCACGTCGTGGGCTTGGTTGTCACTGCATGCGTCATCTCAAGTTGCATCTGGAGGACTCCCGGAGGTGTCAGAAGACTTGCCATGTCGTGGTATCTGACAGTTTTGGGGTTTCGCGCCCCGAATTTCAGAAATTCATAACTTTCGCATACGAACTCCGTTTTCGACGTTCTTTATATCGACGCGTAGGTGAGATTATGCTCTACAACTCTCGTTTAGACTCCATTGGCTAAATTTGACTTTATTTTTAATATATTATAAATATATTACTTATATATTATCTTTAGTAGGCCGGGACAGGAAAACTCTGTTCGAAATTCATAACTCCTTCATCTGAACTCTGTTTTCGTCTGTCTTTTTATCGTTGGACTACTATCGAAGACATCTTCGACTCTCTCTTAGATCACTAAGGATAGATATCTATATACCTTAAATTCACTATTTACGTCGTGCTGGGTCGTGTCGGTTCTGTCGTGAAACTTCGACAGGTCATAACTTCTTCGTTATAACTCAGATTTTGGCATTCTTTATATGCACGAAAACCTTGTGACATATACTACAACTTGGTTAAGATTAATTCTTCTAAATAATCTGCCATCAAAAATTCATTTTTGATGCTTATCATCTCTAAATTGACTAGTTCTGATCTACGGGCGTTATAATTATCTTCCCCTTAGGATGATTACGTCCCGAAATCATCAACGAAATAGGGCTTGTATAATGATTCCATACGTCATCCTTCCATCCTAAGTGATCATCGTGATGCTCAATCTTGCACCTGCTCTTCGTACTATGTTCGACTTTCAATCGTAACCTTCGAATTACAAATTAAATCCTTATTGAGGACTTCTTCTTCTTCTTAGGATAAATACTTTCCTTTATCTATTGTAACAGACCGATGGGTCGTGCTCTAATGACCTTTCATCGTATGATGCAACGCTTAGACTCAAGTCTCTTAGAGTCAAATTCCAGAATGGAATATACCTTCCTTCATATTCTAATGTAATATAATCACATTTTTAACATGTAGCATGCCTAACTACAAAATCTTTTTTTTAACGAGCGCGATACTATCAATCGCATTGATTTCAATCTTCTGACTTGAGTCAGATGCTACCTCGAACTTGGTTCTATAAACCACGTAACAAACTCCTCGTAGTCGGACTCAATTTGATATGACCACTAGGGACGGAATGACAACCATCTTACTAGTCACTACCGAAACAAGGGTAATGACACACTTGAACAAAACAGAATCAATTACTGGCTTCTTGGTAACCTTGTGACTTTCCCTGATCCAAGTGTGATTCCTGTGCTTCCGGTAGTATATGCATCTACTACCTTTCACACCTACTCATACTCGTCCCAAGTATTGTCCCGCAGTCGACCATTTCACCATACAAGAAAATCACAAAACGATTTAACACATACGAATGTGTCCAAATAACCATAAACATTTTCCCTAGACTCTACTAGGACTTCTTCATTGCTCAATCTTCAATCATCAACTCTACTTCAAATCTATTGGTGATGGAAATACCAGGCGATGAGACAACTTTGAGAATTTCATCAATCGTTCCATCATCCTGCCAATCGAAGGTGTACTTCAGACGTATCGTACTCCTCTAAACGTACTATTATTTCATCAGACATAAAATAAAGGCATGACACCACTCTTACGATATCTTCCGATAGGTGTCATTCACTATCATAAGCCTTTCATTTCCTCCATCTACTCAATTCTCTATGAGTCTTCACCATAACGTTTTGTACATCCAAGCAGACGTTCGGTGTACTGGGCGAGAATTTAAGATAAGAAAGCTTTATTTACGATAGACGTATAAATCTCCTTATCACTCCGAAACGTTTACATGCTAGTTCTAATACCGTAGTTGTACGCTTACAATCCTACACACATAAGGTTTCCAGATCCGGTCGGCAACAGACCATAGATCCGAACAAATAATAGCATCAATATAGCTATCACACAAAACATTTAGCACATAAAAGCATTCTTAGGCATCATTCCTAAAATAAACTAGTGCTTGTGTTAATTTAGGTGTACTACCTAACATATTTTAGACACACTCCTCACAATCATTACTTAGCATTCTAAGTTTAAGTCTAGAAATTTCCTACAATTTCCTAGTTCACTTAAACTAATGCTCTGATACCAACTGTGACATCCCCAATTTCACGGCCAGAAAAGACCGATTTGTTTATGCTTTGTTTTATAAATCAGAGTATTCGTTTAAAGAAAACGGTTGCGGAATTTGTTCCCAAAACAAGATATGATAATAACTTATCAAAACATTTCTCAAAGAGAATGTATTTTCATTTAATAATAAAACATCGGGATGTCATGTTCCGATACAGACATATAAGCATAAACAGAACTTACATTTAATTACACCAATGATTTATATCTCCTATAAATCTCTCTGTGAAATATGTCTTCATATCGATACCTGTGATACAAAGAAAACTGAGTGGGTCAGGCTTGGGAGCCTGGTGAGCATATAGGGTTTTCATCCCACAATGTTATATCATATATTTATAAATATAGAACATTCAAACTTGTACATTTTCACCATATAAAGGCAACTCTTATCCCACCCCATCGATCCTCACAACAACACGATCTAAACTCTCGTATCTAAAACTTTCCTCTTTACCTGATCCCTACTCGCGGATCTAAAACTAACCTTTTCACCCGATCCATACTTACGGATCTAAAACTAACCTTTTCCCCTGATCCATACTCACGGATCTAAAACTACCTTTTCACCTGATCCATACTCACGGATCTAAAACTACCTGATCCATACTCACGGATCTAAAACTAACCTCCTGATCTGATCCATACTCCCGGATCAATAATTGTACCCATTCCATACTCCTAGAATAGGGACAGTTAACTATACCCTAATCCTGATCTGATCCATACTCCCGGATCTATAACTGTGCCCAACCCATACTCCCGGACTAGGGACAATTAACTTAATCTTAATTCATATATGATCCATACTCCCGGATCTATAATTGTGACCAATCCATACTCCCGGACTAGGGACAATTAACTTAGTCTTAATCCATACTCCCGGACTAATAGCAAGTTTATCTCTTTACTTGATCCATACTCTCGGATCTAAAACTAACCTCTTGGTCTGATCCATACTCACGGATCTAAAACTAGCCTCTTGATCTAATTCCTACTCACGGATCTAAACTAATCTCTTGATCTGATCCATACTCACGGATCTCATCTACCCATGTCCTACCCAACATATTTGTAGTTACAAAATACATATACAGTTTAACTCATTAAAACCTATATAGTTTATCCATTCCACCAACATCTCAAATAAACAACAATATATAAGCACATAGCACGTATTTCATAGCAAATACTTAATATTTATGTGTTAGAAGAAAGTTCCTTCGAATCTTGATCAATCCTTAAGGCCACCCGTCAAGTTTCCTCCCTGCAACTCGACGGGTACACACGCATGCATATCCTAGGGAAAAGCCATCCAACTCACCAAGTTGTTCTTCAACCCGTCGAGTTTTATGGTGATCTTCATTGGACTCGCCGATTTGTTCATCCAACTCACCGAGTTCAATGACCATCTTCATGTGACTCGTTGAGTCATCCTTGCGACTCGCCGAGTCCATCCAGTCCTCTTTCCATACAGACTTGTTTTGAGCCATGCAGCGGCTCCAAATCACAGATCCGAGCTTCTAGGGCATACTTACCACGTAAAGTTGCAAACTTTACGTGCATGCATGGTTATAAAGTCTCCAAATGTCTATTTTAAGTTCTTAATGGAGCTTCTAGTCCAAGAGGGACTTCAACCACAACCAATACAACAACTTTATGACTCTAGCATCCAAGGAGGGTCCAGATCTGAAGTTACAACTTCAGATCTAGCCCATATCTCATCATCCCAACTTGAAAATCCATAAAAATCCCTAGAACTCAACAAAAGGGAAGAAAAGGAAGTAAGAATGGCACTTTGATACCTTCAAAAGATGCTAGCTGAGGCAAAACCCGCTTCCCACTCCTTTCTTGATTCAATTTCCTTTGCACTCTTAGCTTCCTTCCTCCAAGATCCTCTTTTCCAAGCTTCAAACCCACACCAAGGCACACACACACGAATTAGGGTTTTAAGGGGTCTCAAAGACTGTAAGGAGGCCCAAAGGAGGCTGAGGCTCCTTTAAATGGGGGTGCAAACCCCGGGATTTAGGGTTTCATCTGCCAGCTCCTACTCGCCGAGTCCCAAAAGTGGACTCGCCAAGTAGGTCACTAAACACGTGTTCTCACCCCGCTGCTACTCGATGAGTAGGTCGACCAACTCGTCGAGTAGAGCTTCATCCTGAAATTCTTAATTAATTAATACCTGAGGATCGGGGCATTACACTTTGAGTGTTCTTGATCCATTTTTATGTGTTCTTGGTGATTTTGAAGCTTGCGAAGGAAGGAGAAGCTTGAGGATTCAAGAGGAAGCCAGTAGATCCAGAAGTTGAGCTGCATTTCTGATTCATTTGAGGTATAAAGTTGATACCTTGGCTTTCCTTTGCTTAGATCTTCATTTAGGGTTGTATTTTGTTACTTTTGGGCCATATTGAAATCATTTTTGGGATTTGAGTGTATCATGAGGTTTTGACTTCAGATCTAGGCACTCATAAGCTTACGAGGCTTAAAGTTTCTAGATTTATCAAGCCTCGGCCCTTCCCCATGCCCTAGACCTCTTATATAGCTTAGTTTTGGTGTTTTTAGTTTCATGGAACCATGCATGAATGTAAAGTTAGCAACTTTACGTGGTAACTTAGTCCTAGGGGATGAGATCAATGGTATGGAAGCACTGAACTCGACTGGAAACGACTGAATGAGTTTAGCCTATGGGGGACTCGAAGAGTTGTTCATGTAACTCGGCAAGTTGGGTCGTGGTCACCTAACCTTTTCTATTACGGGGCAAATTCATTGAGTCTAGGAGATGACTCAGTGATTTGGCTATGATTTTGGGTTTAGAAGATTGAAGAACTCGACTAGTTCAAGGAGGAACTCGGTGAGTTGAGAGGGAAATGTCCCGACTATGTTATGAAGAGGAACTCGACGAGTTCATGAAAGAACTAGACAATTTGGATCGAGATTTCCAGGGTTTTATGGATCATGGAACTCGACGAGTTGATGGACCAACTCGGCGAGTTGAGTCAACCATAATGTTATATTTGACCAGGATGTTGACTTTGACTTTGACCATTGACCAGAGTTGACCCTTAGAGGGGTTATGAGCATGAAAGGGTAATTAAATGAGATTTTTATGTGTAGGAGTATGAGAGGAGTTGATCCCAGAGCCGAGGACAGTTCAGCTACTACACGACATTGAGGCGAGTTACCTTCCAGTAGAAGTGGATCGAAGGCACCAATGCCGGCCCACTGGTAAGAGTTATAGTAGAGATGATTGTCTTTGTGATAATTATCTGGTATGTGTAACACCGAAAATTTCCAAACAAATTATTCATTTTAAAATCACATAATTCTCTTTGACACAATTCACAAAAACCTCAAGTATCAAGTTATCAAAACACACATGTCCATAATTGTTTGAATAAAAATCCAGGATCCTCAAAAACATAACTCTGTCTCGTGTGTACAATCAATCCGGCGCCTTCCTGCGATCCTAAGAGGCACGTGTGACAACTCGAAATTTCTAGCTTGTATAAACGTTCAAATCAATCAAAGTCAGACTTGTTTATGCTAACTTTTAGCACTGTTTAGGATCTATTCTGAGTATTCCGAGGCTAGTGCATCAAAGGAATCAGTGTTTGGATTTATCAGTTAAAGTTCCAAACCATCTAGCAAACCGTAAACCTCCTCAAAAGGAGTTTACGGTCAGGAAGCTTAGAGCTTACGGTCATGGTGACCGTAAACTCCCTTTATATGTATAATACATGATCATTTTGATCATTTCTCTCATTTACAAGCCTAGTAAACCGAATTCTCTCTCAAGTATCATAAGATCTTCATCTTGATCTTCCAAAAATGTAAGAATTCTTTCCTTTGATTTGTTGTTACATCTCTTTATCTAGTGATTATGCATGATTTCATCCATAAAATCTCTTCATTTTGATAGATCTTCAAGTGTTCTTCATTTCACCAAGAGCACACACTAGTGTTCTTGGATCCTAATCACCATTACAAGCTTCTAATAAGTAAGTACACTACCCTTAGCTTGATATTGTAACACCGTGGATTTTCAAATCAAAATTTTTCTTCTAAATAATCAATTTAATATTAAAACACTTGTTTAAAATCTTATTCATATTCGAATTACAAAACATAGTTCCATTTTTATTTGAATAGACAACCAGGATCCTCCAAAATACAACTCTTTCCTCGGTGTGTACAATCGAGCCGATGCCATTCCGCGTTACTGAAAGAACCTGAAACAACATAACATAAATACTGTAAGCACGAAGCTTAGTGAGTTCCCCAATATACACTTACGCACATACGCCTTTCCAGGCCCTGACCTTCCGGTCCTCAGTACAACGCCTTCCGGCCCATAATATAATTGCCTTCCGGCCCATAACATATTGCCTTCCGGCCCACATATCATACATAGCACATATAACAATTAACTTACCACATATAGCATACATATCACATAACATATCCGACCTTCCGGTCACACAGTCAAACCCTTCCGGGTACAGTATAGTGAGAAGACTCACTTCGGGACACTGGAAGATAGCAACTCCTGAAATCTCTTGCACTTGATCCTCCGAGCTACAAGCTCCCTGTCTCCTTATATATCTCTTTTAATACTTCTATCTTCCACGTTAACTGAACCTAAAACGTTACACACAGGTCAACTCGGGTCAATGGCCATCTCGACTGGACTCGGCGAGTACTCTGGCGACTCGGCGAGTCTAGTCGTCCTTACCAATTCCTGCATGATCCCTTTCTACTCGTCGAGTATCCCTCTTGACTCGACGAGGTCCTCGTGGAAGAATCGCGGGGCCACCCCGACTCTACTCGCCGAGCCTGAAGAACAAACTCGGCGAGTCCCAGTGAATCTTCAAGCTACTCGCCGAGTCTGATCATCCGACTCGGCGAGTCTACGCCATGCAGTCGATCGAACTGTTTCCTGAGATACATATATTCTCGAATATACAAACATGGGACCTTCTGGACCTCTAAGGGTCCTAATACAAGGTTATAAACGTTGAATAACAACACAACAATCCATCTAGACTCCAAATGGGTTCCATAAACCCTAAATATATATACACATCAATCACAGGAGAATGTAATCCGAATTATTACCTGAATGATGTACCTTCCATGTCCCCAAACTTCAGAACTCGAACTCCCTGCAGTTCCTTTAGCTAAAACCCTTCTCCTCCTTGCACAACAATTCCTTCAAGGTCACCAATGGCCTTCAAGCTTGCTCTAGCCGTCCCAGTCGCCTAGGGTTCTTCCCACTCGATCCAAAGTCGTGAAATGACGGCATAATAACCCTTATATACGACCCAATACTGAACGGCTAGGGTTTCCGCTGAACAGCGTCGACTCGCCGAGTCCATACCTGGACTCGTCGAGTCCAGTCGTGAACCCGCGACCAAACCTGCGACCCTACTCGGCGAGTCTGGATCCAACTCGTCGAGTCTCCCCTTTAAAACACCCCCAAAATGCAATTTAACAATACTTGAGATTTTGGGCTGTTACAATTCTCCCCCACTAGAATTAGACTTCGCCCTCGAAGTCTCACTCTGAAAATAGCTCTGGCTGCTGCTCCCGCATCTCACGTTTCGGCTTCCCTAGACACTACCGATCTCTCCCGAGGCCGCTACTGAACCAATACCAGAGGTACCTCCTTGTTCCTCAGAACCTTGATCTTCCGATCTCCGACGGCCACTGGCCTCTTGGCGTAACACAGGCTCGCATCCACCTAATCGTTCTCTAGTAGAACCACTGCTGACTCATCTGCTATACACCTCTTCAATTGCGACACATACAAGTGTCATGGATCTGTCCCAATTCCGTTGGCAGCTCCAAACGGTAGGCCACCCTTCCTGCCTTCGCACCTTCACGAAAAGACCCAACATACCGCCCCCCCCCCCCCCCCATTTACCCCTCTTCCTAAATCGAAACACCCCGTCAGAAATACGAAGTCGCCGACCTGAATCACATGCTCATAACGGCGTCTGCCTGCATAACTTTCCTGTTAACTCTAGACGATCACTAACTCTCTTTAATCTGCTGAGTCTGCTCTGCCAACTAAAGCACGAACTCTGAACTGCTCATCACTCTCTGTAATCGGAAATTATCCAAGGTGCACTCTGCTCCAAATCTCAACGATCACTCAACCCATAAGGGTTAGGAAACCCTGAACCACCGGATCCCCGATCCAAAGCCCACTTTGCCCATTCCGGACCAACTGAGAGATCCGTTCTCCCTCTCAGATCAACTCTCAGAAGTTCCCTCTTGCCATCGCATACACATACTGAACTAGTCCCAACACTCGCAGGTTGAAAAACCCGATTCACTAATGATATCCTCGAACATCTCCCAAGACGAACTACTAATATCCGTCCTATACCCTGATCAGACTCACACTGAGAATTCAAGATTCTCTATTCCCTTGCATCCTTTCTGAGTCTCGTCAGTCATCCCAACCCGGATGGGTTCCTACTTCACTGCCGCAAACACGATGCTCGAAACCATACTTGAAATACTCTAACCATAACTCTGCTCTGCAGCTTTCACTTTCGTGAACTTGCACCCCTTCGGGGTTACACACCTTCCTCTTTTCCTTTTTCCAAGGAACCCTCTTGGCCATAATGCCACTCCAACTGGTGCCACGGTGCTCGCCCCAAGCGACACCACCCTTTTTGCGTAACCGCTATCCACATACTCTGGTTCTCATTGCAGGGGCTCTCAATCTCATGCACTCTCTCCACTCATCAAGATCACTGCCTCAGCTAAACAAGATCACCAATCCCGGGGCCCGACCTTCCAGTGTAATCACACTGCACATACACCATCCGTAATCTCAAACTGATCCAGCAATACCAACAGAGTCTCCAGCATGACTGGACCGACTCTCATAACACATACCAGCCACTCGGGGCTATATCTCTGTGGGTCCGTACACCCAACTCTGCGAACCCTCAGGTTCGAACTCTGGGAACCTTCCGGTTCCAACTCTAGAAACATGCACAACATAAATCCCGTGGGATTAACGCAGCACAACCCATCACGTACCTCAGCATACCAATGCTCTGATCGCATAACCCCGGTTACTTACTCAAGCTTGATCCCGGCCTTCTCTCAGGCCTCCACAGTCAAATGTCCTAGGTCTGTATCCCGCCCCGCATGCCCGACACTCGCTCTCGTCGGCCTATACTCTGCGCTGACAAACACTGCTGAATCCCGGCAGCTAAGCACCTTCAGCAAAACACACCTCCTCCCTGATCAACCCACTCACAAGAATCTAGTCCTTCAATCATCCACTCCACGACTGTAGATGCTACCCGACAATCAACCTAGTGCCGCACCTCCCCTAACAACCCCCACGAACGATAACCAAAGGAATCCTCGACAATAACCCATAACCAAACCCACAATCTGCCCAAAGGATGAACACCACATCGAAAACCGCACAAGACTACTGACACTAAAACACCAATTATAACCATACCCAACCATCAGGGAACAACGAATGCCTAATGCATATATAATTATATAAGTAAGGTTTGAAGGACTTAGGACTGATAACACACTTTATTTCCTGTTCCTTGTTTGGTTGTGGACTTAGAGTACCCTGTTATTTGTCCGAGTGTCGTTTGATCCTTAGTTATATATTATGTATATATGTATAAGATATAAAAACTTTTATCTCAGTTCAATACACTTAGTCATACAAACAACTTTACTAGTAAACTATAATAGGTATAGTTTAGGAGGATACTACACATTACTTCTAGTACAATGAAACATACAAAGAGTCAGTTCACACATGAGTCAATACATACTATATGAGAAACAGAACGAATATACTATAACGAGAATCAGATAGATAATACTATAACGAGAAACAGTAGAGAATACTATAACGAGAAACAAACAAAGAATACTATAACGAGAAACAATACATACAATACACTACACTATACAAGAGAACATATTATGATGAGAAACAAAGAGAGCATACTACATACTAGACATAGAGAACATACATTACACTAGTACATACAATACATATACAAGAATACTATAACATAAATATGAACCATTGTTTCGGGGCATGGCATCACTGTCATGGCTCGTTTTGTATCCAAAGTCTCCTGGAGGGAGACCGTGAATTTGTGTATAGATCTATACTGGATTGACTATCATACACCTTGTTGTTCGCTATAGTGGGACTTGCAAGTCTACGGGTGCCAAATGTCATTTCTTCTGACATCTTTCATCGTCGTGTTATTAGTCGAAAGTATGGTGCAACCATTCCACATTATACCTTAAATAACAATTGGTTTAAGGTAGTTAGTACAACAATAGTTACTATAATACAAATGTAACAGCCCGGAATCTCAGGTATTATTAAATTATGTTTTTGGGGGTGATTTAAGAGGGGACTCGGCGAGTTGGAGCCTAGACTCGCCGAGTAGGATCGCAGACTTGGTTGTGGGTTCGCGACTGGACTCGACGAGTCCAGATATGGACTCGGCGAGTCGACGCTGTTCAGCAGAAACCCTAACCGTTCGGTTTTGGATCGTATATAACGCCTCTTAGGCCTTCATTGTCTGTCTTTTGGTCGATTGAGAAGAACCTTAATCGTTGTGGACGTCTAGAGCAGGAGAGAAAGCTATTGGAACTTGGAGGAACTTGTTAGGCAAGAAGAAGAAGAATTTGGCCAAAGGAATATCAAGGAGGATCGAGTCCTGAGGTTTGGGGGACACAGAGAGTGCGTTTTCAGGTAATACTCGGACCATTTCTGTTATTTTGATGTGTATACGAATCTAGGGCTTATGAAACCCACTTAGTGATTAGATGGGTTATTATGTTATTACCCAGACGTTTATACCCCAGTAATAAGATGTTTAGAAGTCCACAAAGTCCCATGATTGTATATCTCGGGACCATACGTAATTTAGGAAGCAGTTGCTCGTCTGCATGGCATGGACTCGCCGAGTTGTTCTTCAGACTCGGCGAGTAGCTTGAAGATTTACTGGGACTCGCCGAGTTATTCTTCAGACTCGGCGAGTGGAGTCGAGGTGGCCCCGCGATTCTTCCAGGAGTAACTCGTCGGGTCGAGGAGGATACTCGACGAGTAGATAGGGAATCTCAGAGAGTTGGAGGACGTCTAGACTCGCCGAGTCGCCATGGCACTCGCCGAGTCCGGTCGAGTTGACCGTTGACCGTTGACCAGAGTTGACCTAAGTCTGACTTCTTAGGGATAGTCACACTTAGAAGATATAAGTGTTAATGAGATATGTGATGTTATAGGGAGGTTGTAGCTCGTCGGATTGTGCACGAGTCATTTTGGGATTTGCTAGCTTTCAGCTTTTACGAGGTGAGTCTTCTCACTATACTGTACCCGGAAGGGTTTGACTGTGTGACCGGAAGGTCGGATATGATATGTGATATGTATGCTATATGTGGTAAGTTATTTTTTATATGTGCTATGTATGTTATGGGCCGGAAGGCGATGATATTATGGGCCGGAAGGCAATATGTTATGGGCCGGAAGGCGATATGTTGTGTGATGGACCGGAAGGTCGGCGTGGGTAGGACCGGAAGGTTTACCCAGCAGGGACGGAAGTCCCCTGAGACACATGGACCGGAAGGTCGGGGCCTGGAAAGGCGTATGTGCGTAAGTTGTATATTGGGGAACTCACTAAGCATTTATGCTTACAGTTGTTGTGCATGTATTTCAGGTACTAGCGAGGACCGTGGGAAGGCGCCGACGTGATCGATACACACTGAAGAATGCTTTTATGATCTTGGGATTTTGATTATTTGTATTTGACAGAATACTTAAACTATTTATGCCTTGTTATGAATGGAAATAAATATATTTTTAAAATGAAAAATTTGTTTGAAAATTTGCGTTGTTACAATTGGTATCAGAGCCTTGGTTTGAGGGATTCGGGTGCACCTTCGGGAGTAGCTGAACTCAAACCGAGGATTTGAGGAAAACTTTTTAAATAAAGGCATAAACTTTTGTAAATGGTTTCGTGGTAAGCAAGAAAGAAGCAGTGTGTACGATCAGTCAGCGCCCGAACGGTAAAGATCCCCAAAATACCTTACAATATTATATGATATGAATTGTTATGCATGCTAGAAGACTAGGTATTCATGATAGGACTAGAGTGGCCTGATTTGTGATGCCTTAGTCTAGGGAAATTTGCCTATATGAGATGCGTTGCTAGTATGCGGGTAGATAGTGCATATCAGAAGTAGAGTACTCACTATCCGGAGTTTGGGGAGGAGGACTTGGGATGAACGCTGATGCGGTGTGGTCGGTAGTATTGGGCCCGTACTACCGAGGACACCGGGTCAGTGGGAGACCCAAGTAAGAATCCCTGGATATCGGGGACTGAGTAGGGTTGCGTATCGAGTACGATTATACTCGGTGAAGTCTCTGATAGTTTTATGTTGTATTTCAGAGACATCATGGTTAGACCGCGCCACGGAGCGAGTTCGAGCGGTGTGAGTGACGAGGAGATTCGTCAGATGATTCACGAGGAGGTAGCGGCGGCGATCCGGGCTGAGATCCCGGAGATGTTTGGGTCTATTAAGACCACACTGATGGAGACGTTCGATGAGCGGTACGCCGCATTGACTGAGGCTGCAACCGCTGCAGCTACCGCAGCTGTGGCCGCTGCTAGGCCACAGGGGGGTGATTCGTTGCTGTTCCGAGAGTTCAGCAACACGAAGCCACCAGAGTTCGATGGGACGCAGGATCCGATTGCTGCGATGAGGTGGATCGCGGATATAGAGGGGTGCTTTTACACTTGTTCATGCCCGGAGCACCTGAGGGTACGGTTCGCATTGAACCAGCTCCGTCTGGGAGCGAAGGACTGGTGGAAGTTCGTGACGGCGAACTTCACTTTGGCAGAGACTACAACAGTAACATGGGAGGGGTTTACTGCCATGTTCAGAGATGAGTACGTCCCCCCGGTGGAGAGGGAACGATTGGTTCAGGAGTTCTTAACCCTCAAGCAGGGTACTGATTCTGTCGCGGTGATCACGCGGAAGTTTCATGAGAGGGCGATGTTCTGCCCCGAGCTGGTGTCCACTGATCAGGCTCGGATGAGCCGGTACTTGGGAGTGTTGAGGAGGGATATCCGGGAGTTTGTGTCAAACTCCACTTACCATACTTTTGCTGAGCTTCAGGCGAATGCCAGGAAGCGCGAGATCGAGTTGGAGACCCAGGCCAGGGAGGAGGCCGAGTCTCAGCGGGTGGACCGGCGACCGGCTCAGTTCCAGCCGGCAGCCAAGCGGGTAAAGTCCGCCGATACGCGCAAAGGAGGTTCGAAGGGCCGCACTTGCGGAAAGTGCGGCAAGGGTCATGAGGGGGCGTGTCGATCTGGTGCTTGCTACAAGTGTGGCAAGGAGGGGCACATTGCTAGGGAGTGTCCCAAGGGATTTACGGTTTGCTTTCATTGCAACCAGACAGGCCATAGGAAGGCCGAGTGCCCTCAGCTTCTTCAGGGATCTGCACCTGCTGCCGGAGCTACTGCGACTCGACCGGTGAAGGCCGAGGCCCCGAGGGCTCGGGGAAGAGCCTTTCAGCTGACTGCGGAAGAGGTCCGCGCTGCGCCCGATGTCGTGGTAGGTATGTTGTAATTCATGTATTTATTTTAAATGTCGAGATGTTATGCTTATGTTATTATATGCGTAGGTACTTTCCTTGTGAACTCTGTGTCTGCCTTAGTGTTATTTGACTCGGGTGCAAGTAGGTCCTTTGTGTCCTTAGCCTTTAGTCAGCATATCAGCGTTAGTCGTGAGTCGTTGAGTCGACCTTTGAGAGTTTCTATAGCTGACGAGAAAGTGATTTGTGCCACGGAGGTTCTTCGGGGATGTGTACTAGAGATTTTCGGGGTTGAATTCCTGATTGACCTGATTCCTATTGCGATGGGTGATGTCTGTGTCATCGTGGGCATGGACTGGTTGAGCCGATTCGGCGCTGTCATCGATTGTGAGCGTCAGTTGGTGACTATACGAGACCATAGTGGGGGAGTTCTTTCGGTGTACGGCGAGGGTACCCGTTCGGGATCAGCTTTTTGTTCGGCCGCTAGGGCGAGGTAGTGTCTACAGCAGGGCTGTAAGGGTTTTGTGGCGTATGTGATGGATACGCGGGAGGTTTCCGAGAGACCGAAATCAGTTGAGGAGGTCCCTGTGGTGCGTGAGTTCCCAGATGTTTTCCCCGAGGAGCTGCTGGGAGTACCTCCTGTGAGGCAATTAGAGTTTGGTATCGATCTGGTTCCGGGGGCCGCGCCTATTGCTAAGGTGCCTTATCGTCTTGCACCTCCAGAGATGCAAGAGTTGTCCTCGCAGCTCCAGGAGTTGCTGGGGAAGGGATTCATTCGGCCGAGCAGCTCGCCGTGGGGAGCACCTATTCTGTTCGTCAAGAAGAAGGATGGTTCACACCGGATGTGTATTGATTACCGGGAGTTGAACAAGTTGACGGTCAAGAACCGTTACCCGTTACCGAGGATCGATGATTTATTCGATCAGTTGCAGGGAGCGTCTTGGTTTTCCAAGATCGATCTGAGGTCAGGGTACCATCAGGTGAGAGTACGGGAGAGGGATGTCCAGAAGACAGCGTTTAGGACGCGATATGGGCATTATGAGTTTGTGGTGATGCCTTTCGGGCTCACCAATGCCCCGGCTGTGTTCATGGATCTCATGAATAGAGTATGCAGACCGATGTTGGATCGGTCAGTGATTGTATTTATCGACGACATTCTGGTGTATTCTAGATCTAGAGAGCAGCATGAGGAGCATTTGAAGGAGGTCCTCGAGGTATTGAGGTCGGAGAAGCTTTATGCAAAGTTCTCCAAATGTGACTTCTGGCTGCGAGAGGTCCAATTTCTAGGACATGTTGTCAATCAGAAAGGGATATTGGTCGATCCGGCCAAGGTTGAGGCGGTGATGAGTTGGGAGGTGCCGAAGTCACCTTCTGAGATCAGGAGCTTCCTTGGGTTGGCAGGGTATTATCGGAGATTCATCAAGGATTTCTCCAAGATCGCAGTGCCACTCACCAGATTGACCCGGAAGGGTGTTGCATTCTCATGGGGGCCCGAGCAGCAGACCTCCTTTGAGACACTTCGCCAGAGGTTGTGCGAAGCCTCGGTATTAGCTCTCCCAGAAAGGGATGGAAGATTTTGTGGTATATTGCGACGCATCGATTTCGGGACTGGGTGCAGTGTTGATGCAGAGGGGTCATGTGATAGCTTATGCGTCGAGGCAGCTGAAGCCTCATGAGGCGAGATACCCTACGCATGATTTAGAGTTGGGAGCAGTAGTGTTCGCTCTCAAGATTTGGCGTCACTACCTGTATGGGGTTCGATGTACGATATATACGGACCATAAGAGCTTGAAGTATTTGATGGATCAGCCCAATCTAAATATGCGTCAGAGGAGGTGGCTGGATGTGGTCAAGGATTATGATTGTGAGATCCTGTACCACCCAGGTAAGGCTAATGTGGTGGCCGACGCGTTGAGCCGCAAGGCGGAGAGCACTCCATTGCGAGATGTATGCTTGAGACTGACTGTGATGACTCCTGTATTGGATGCTATTCGTGGGGCACAGGCCGAAGCGGTGCGACCAGAAATGCGGAAGAAAGAGCGGGTTGTGGGGCTAATTTCAGAGTTCGTTCAGGATGGTCGAGGGCTTATGACATTTCAGGGCCGGATTTGGGTACCGTTCGTGGGCGGTACACGTATTACTTTGATGGAAGAGGCTCATAGATCGAAATTCTCGATCCATCCCGGTGCTACGAAGATGTATTTGGACTTGAGGAAAGAGTATTGGTGGCCCTGTATGAAGAGGGACGTCGCATGGTTCGTTGAGAGGTGCTTGACCTGTCGTAGGGTTAAGGCCGAGCACCAGAGACCGCATGGCAAGTTACAGCCATTGGAGATCCCCGAGTGGAAGTGGGAACAAATCGCTATGGATTTTATCACCAAATTGCCGAGGACTGCTAGGGGAGTTGATGCAATTTGGGTGATTGTGGATAGGTTGACGAAGAGTGCACACTTCCTTGCCATCAGTGAGAGTTCTTCAGCGGAGAAGTTGGCGGAGATATATGTGAGAGAGGTGGTATCTCGGCATGGGGTGCCGATCTCGATTGTTTCAGACCGTGATGTGCGTTTCACTTCCAGGTTCTGGAAGAAATTTCATGAGGAGCTGGGTACCAAATTGCATTTTAGTACCGCATACCATCCCCAGACAGACGGTCAGAGCGAGCGGACGATTCAGACACTGGAGGACATGCTTCGAGCGTGTGTGTTAGACTTCGGGGGTAGCTGGGATGCATATTTACCCTTAGCAGAGTTTTCCTACAACAACAGCCATCATTCGAGCATTGGTATGCCACCTTTTGAGCTGTTGTATGGTAGGAGGTGTCGGACCCCCATTTGTTGGGGAGAGGTGGGACAGAGAGTGATGGGCAGCACGGAGATCGTGCTCCAGACGACAGAGCAGATTCAGCAAGTGAGACAAAGGTTATTGACCGCCCAGAGCCGGCAGAAGAGTTATGCAGACAGGCGCCGATCCGAGCTTGAATTTCAGGTCGGCGACTTCGTTCTCCTGAAGGTCTCTCCTTGGAAAGGAGTGATTCGATTCAGGAAGAGGGGCAAGTTGGGTCCCCGGTATATTGGGCCATTTCGTGTGAGTGCAAGGATAGGCCGGGTAGCCTATCGGTTGGAGTTGCCAGCGGAGTTGGGACAGATCCACGACACCTTTCATGTGTCGCAATTGAGGAAGTGCATAGCCGATGAGTCGGCAGTGGTTCCATTAGAGGATATTCAGGTGGATGCGAGCCTGAATTATGCGGAGAGACCAGTGGCTATCAGGGATCGGAAGATCAAGGTTCTGAGGAACAAGGAGGTACCTCTGGTGTTGGTTCAATGGCAACACCGTAAGGGATCGGAAATGACTTGAGAGCCGGAACGTGAGATGCGGGAGCAGCATCCGGAACTATTTTCAGAATGAGACTTCGAGGGCGAAGTCTAATCCTAGCGGGGGAGAGTTGTAACAGCCCGGAATCTCAGGTATTATTAAATTATGTTTTTGGGGGTGATTTAAGAGGGGACTCGGCGAGTTGGAGCCTAGACTCGCCGAGTAGGATCGCAGACTTGGTCGCGGGTTCGCGACTGGACTCGACGAGTCCAGATATGGACTCGGCGAGTCGACGCTGTTCAGCAGAAACCCTAACCGTTCGGTTTTGGATCGTATATAACGCCTCTTAGGCCGTCATTGTCCGTCTTTTGGTCGATTGAGAAGAACCCTAATCGTTGTGGACGTCTAGAGCAGGAGAGAAAGCTATTGGAACTTGGAGGAACTTGTTAGGCAAGAAGAAGAAGAATTTGGCCAAAGGAATATCAAGGAGGATCGAGTCCTGAGGTTTGGGGGACACAGAGAGTGCGTTTTCAGGTAATACTCGGACCATTTCTGTTATTTTGATGTGTATACGAATCTAGGGTTTATGAAACCCACTTAGTGATTAGATGGGTTATTATGTTATTACCCAGACGTTTATACCCCAGTAATAAGATGTTTAGAAGTCCAGAAAGTCCCATGATTGTATATCTCGGGACCATACGTAATTTAGGAAGCAGTTGCTCGTCTGCATGGCATGGACTCGCCGAGTTGTTCTTCAGACTCGGCGAGTAGCTTGAAGATTTACTGGGACTCGCCGAGTTGTTCTTCAGACTCGGCGAGTGGAGTCGGGGTGGCCCTGCGATTCTTCCAGGAGTAACTCGTCGGGTCGAGGAGGATACTCGACGAGTAGATAGGGAATCTCAGAGAGTTGGAGGACGTCTAGACTCGCCGAGTCGCCATGGCACTCGCCGAGTCCGGTCGAGTTGACCGTTGACCGTTGACCAGAGTTGACCTAAGTCTGACTTCTTAGGGATAGTCACACTTAGAAGATATAAGTGTTAATGAGATATGTGATGTTATAGGGAGGTTGTAGCTCGTCGGATTGTGCACGAGTCATTTCGGGATTTGCTAGCTTTCAGCTTTTACGAGGTGAGTCTTCTCACTATACTGTACCCGGAAGGGTTTGACTGTGTGACCGGAAGGTCGGATATGATATGTGATATGTATGCTATATGTGGTAAGTTATTTGTTATATGTGCTATGTATGTTATGGGCCGGAAGGCGATGATATTATGGGCCGGAAGGCAATATGTTATGGGCCGGAAGGCGATATGTTGTGTGATGGACCGGAAGGTCGGCGTGGGTAGGACCGGAAGGTTTACCCAGCAGGGACGGAAGTCCCCTGAGACACATGGACCGGAAGGTCGAGGCCTGGAAAGGCGTATGTGCGTAAGTTGTATATTGGGGAACTCACTAAGCATTTATGCTTACAGTTGTTGTGCATGTATTTCAGGTACTAGCGAGGACCGTGGGAAGGCGCCGGCGTGATCGATACACACTGAAGAATGCTTTTATGATCTTGGGATTTTGATTATTTGTATTTGACAGAATACTTAAACTATTTATGCCTTGTTATGAATGGAAATAAATATATTTTTAAAATGAAAAATTTGTTTGAAAATTTGCGTTGTTACAACAACACTACAATATTATTATTATTTCCCCATTGCATTCACATTGTGATCTTCTCACATAAACGATAATGTAAAACTATATTTTTGGTTAATGATAGTCACACTTGGGAAAATACACACTCTTATAAGAAACAAACATACAAAACATTTGATGCCTTGGTGAAAGGCTACGTTTAGTAGAAAATATAGGATTTTCTAGGAAATACAAACATTTACTACAAACATTTACAAACTTATACATCAAACACTTACAAACATTTTCTTACAAATAATGACACTAAAATGCTTATGAACTCACCAGCTTTAAAGCTGATCAACTCTTTCAAAATAACTTGTATTCTCAGGTCATCAGTAGACAGGTACCGATGCTAGGTTTTGAGAAGATGGAGCTTGTTCAAGACTCATCTCTTATTTTGATTTACACTTTTGGTGTCTTATAAACTTCACAGAACACACTTGTATTAAATTATATTATTAATGCAATGGATGATATTGTTGCTTGTTTACTACTATGCTTTGTTGTGATATTGTACATGACGTCCTCCGCCTCTGAACGTTTCTGCCGTTCCGTATTTGGGGTGTGACAGCACGGGATCGGGATTTGAGACAAACTGCTCATTCTTAATATATATATATATATATATATATATATATATATATATATATATATATATATTACAAAGATCTAGTAAGATTGATAATGGTCTATTACTTATGTTATATTATCTTTAAACAAGTATTTTAGATATATAACTAGGATTTTACCCGTCGCGTGTTGCGGCGGCAGTAATGTATTAAAGAAGTAGTATAAAAACGTATTATATGTATATTTATGAAGCAATAATGTATTTATGAATTTAAGAAGATTTAAATTGACAAAGTATATAAAATATTATAGTTTGGGACGAAAGTCATGCCAAACAAAGATAATCAAAACTATATTATATGTGACACGCATGTAAAAATAAATAACTAGATTTTTTTTTTTAAAATTAAAAAACGTAAATTCAAATAATTACAAACGTATTATATGTGTCCTGACTTAGACATAAGAAATGTACATAAACATAAGCATGAAAAGGTAAAAAAAAGTTACGTTGAGACGTAGACAGAGTCAATTTATACCGACATGTACATAAAAAAATATTTGTTTTAAATCAACGGACTAAAGTTATAAATTTATGCTGAAACAATTTACGTCGAAACGTTGGTCACCTCTAACATACAAAAGGTTACAAAATTAGAGGGCTGATAACGGTAGGAAAATCATATTATATAAGTATTATCGGGGATAGAATAAAAGTTTAGAAAATAGAAGGGGATGAAATTGACATTTTCCAACGTTTGAATACATCGGTGAATATGATAAAAAAAATAATGGGTTGAAAATTTCATTCTATAAAGTATAAGGACGGTAGTAATATAAACATAACATGGGGTTTAAACTGCCAAAAGTAAAAGAGAAGAATGTTAAAGAATTGAAAATAGAAAATAAAAAAAGTGGAAGGGAACGGAAAGAAAAAGTAAGGCGCCGATATTCGTTTTTAGAAGATATATATTATAATTATTATTAAGAAATACTCCTATTATATCCGACCATTAGGATATGAATGTTTTTCAGAAAATAAATAAAATATTTAAATGACAAGTGTATAAATGTTAGGAGATATTTGGACCATCGGAGTGGGTGGCCAATGGTTAGCATGTGGCCCAATGATGCCAAGGAGTGGGCAGCCAATGGTCAGCATGTGGCCCAAAGTTCGTAAAAAGAGAAACGGTTCATCTTTTTGATCATTATCATTTAGCAAACGATGTGGAATCTAAGAAATTCAAAATAAAATAATATGACGTTTTGGTATATTTTCAGTAATAATAAAAATTTGCCATTATATTGGTTTTTAAAATGTAGTTTTTTTTTTTTGTTGATTAACGTATATGTGATTTTTTAAAGAAAATTGTTCCATATCACATCTATTTTTACTATAAATAAGTTTAAATTGTTTTATTTGTATTTATCATCCTTGTTAATATGTATAATTCTTTTTTTTAGAACTTCAAGATATGCGTATCATTTAAATTCAAGAGTAAATTACTGAGATCATACTGTGGTTTGGATAAAATTACATATTTGGTCCTTAATTTATTTCTATGGAAGATCTAACTTCGCAAACCTGAAGTAACCCAACGAATCTGATGCGCACCAGAAAGCTCGACATTGGAGATCGATTTCTTCACGTTCCTCACTTTGATCTCTCTTTTCTCAAGTATCACTATGCGACGGGGTTTTGATTATACACAAAATCGATTTATCACTTGGGTGTGTTTTAGGTTAGGTTTGCATCAGGTTTGCTTGAGAAATTTTTCTGGAATCGATATCTCACTCGATTTTCAACTTTTTTGAAATCGATTGTCATACAAATATAATTAGGTTAGATTTTCTTGAGGAATTTTTTTTGGAAGGTTGCAGCAGGATTGCTTCATGTTGTTTGAGGTTTGCAATAAGTTTAATTCGTTTACTTCATTCAAGATTTTTTCGAGATTTAATTTTTCTGAAATGAAAAGCTCGCATGAAGTTTGATTTCCTGGTTCATCAAATTTTCAAGTACATGTTTTGCTTTTGGTTTCATATGGTATGGTGCAGGTGGTGGTTAATAAGGTTAGTATGGTCATTTAAGGTTGATTGGGGGGCAAAAACGAAACAAAAACAAAATATGGGCGTTCTGAATGAAAAAAAAAGTTAGGATCAAACCCGTGATTTTATCCAAACTACAGGGACGATTTCAATAATTACTCTAAATTCAATTTAATATGTTTCCTATCTAAAACCAACTTGAAGACGAAGATATCCTATTGTAACCTTTTATTATCTTAGATAAATATTTATTATTGTTTATTGTTTATAAAAAGATAAAAGATATATTATAGTTTATACATGAGATGTACAATGTAGATTTCAGTGATTTAAAAAAGAACTACATGGTCAGATATTTTCTTAGATATTTTGAGACAGTGTTCTGTGTTCTTGAATATCGTGCTTTCACCATTGCTTTAATTCTCGATCAAAAACAGTTGATCCAAAAATGCAACCAAAGAAATTGCTATCGTCCTCTGCATTTTACGGGCATTTTCTTTTCTTCCTTTTCTTCCATTAATAAAGGTATGAAAGCTTCTCCAGAGGTCACTGATTCATTACAGGTAAGAAACAATATTTTTTTTTGTTAATTTCTTTCAGGTTTTTGGTTTTATCGTTTCTATCCTCTCATTGATTAGTCATTGCAATTTTGTTGTAGATTTCAGTGATTTAGCTTCTGACTTTGTAACAGTGTGTCTATTCTATTGATAATCTCATGGACATGAATGAAATCATACTACAAATTCCTTACAAACTACGATTTGTAAATATGAGAATGTAAATGTCTTCGAATTTGAAACATGGACATATTTAGTATTATTATGGGATTTTTATTCTTCACTGTGAGCTGTTGTCATTTGTCTAATAAATTTGTGAAGCTTATTGATAATTTTGTATGTAACTAATCAATATCATTAATTGTTTTTAGGGCTTCAATTCTGTTAGTTAAACTGTTTGAAAAGGAACGCAGCTAAATTCCAAACCCTAAACCAATAATCATAATGATAAGCTGCTAAGCAAACTGGCGAGTAAAATTACTTATGAAGCTCATCAATTCCAAATGTTAAATGAATATAGATCATATTCAGTTGTAGAATAGTGGTCATTGAATTGTAAATTTCAAAATGTATCTATATACTTAAATTCTTGGAATGAGTGCATCTTTTTAAGGTTTACATTCTAATTTATATGCTCTAAATTTGGTCATTATTTGTAATAGGGTCATGCTGAAAGTTCAAGTCAAACTAATACAAGACCCCTTGGTACAAGTGACATTGGACACTTTGGTGTTGAGACAAATGTGACAAATTATGACCTCATGAACCCAAACATTGCAACCACTTCAGGCACAAGGGATATTAGGCATTGTTTGTCAAGCATGCCTTTAAATCCTGAAAGTGTTAAAGCTAGGTTTAATAATGAACAAGAGAATGAAGATCTTCCTAAAGAACAACCATCTGACCAGTTAATGGATAGTAACATCAATAAGAGGTTAAAGGTATCAAGCTCAATGAACTTCTCTAATTTCCTTTTTAGGCAATCTAGAAAGGGAAAAGGGTTTTTGTGCAAAAGTTCAGAGATCTCTAATGAGCCCAATGTTGCAGAAATGACCAATAATAAAGGTTTCATGGGCAGAATGAGTTCTAATGGATCATTAAAGTTAAGTGAAATGACTCTTGATTTCCCTCAAGAAAGTGCATACAAAGGGATGAACTTGAGGAAGTGGCTAAAACTCAATTCTATACAAGTGAATAAAGCTGAGAGGCTGCAGATATATAGACAGGTTGTTCAGGTTGTCGATATGACACACTCTCAAGGAAATGCATTGCAAGATTTATGGCTTTCAAATTTCAGTTTGTTGCCATCAAATGAGATCATTTATTTTGATTCTTCAATAAATTATGAAGTAATAAATAGTTCTCAAAGTAATAGAAAACATATTCAACAAGAGAGAGAGTCATACTCTGTAACTATTGAACTTGAAAAAAAATGGTATGCTTCTCCAGAGGAGCTCTATGGAATGGAATCATTATCAGCAAATATCTACAACCTTGGTGTTCTCTTATTTGAGGTGACATGGCTATTATTCTCTTTCATTCTTATATATACACTTAGCATAGCAATATTTGTTACTTGCATTAAAAAACATTTTAAAATGTTCTGTTTCAAAGCTACTTTCTTTTATAGTTGACATTTGTTTAAGTATTTCATAATGATATTTATGATCTCACACTAATTTACCCTTTTACCCTCCAGTTACTCTCCTCATTTGCATCATTAGAGATGCATTCTGCAGCAATGTTAGATTTACAATACCGGATCCTTCCACCACGTTTCATTTCTCAAAATCCACAAGAATCTGCCTTCTGTCTTTGGCTCCTTCATCCTCACCCTTCATCTCGCCCAACAACAAGGTATTCTCTCTCTATTCCAACATTTTATCAAATCTTTCAAATTTTTTTTTTAACATATTTATCTCTATCAGGGAAATCCTACAATCTGAATTATTAAGTGGAACCAAAGAATTTTACTCCAAGAACACTTATTCTCCAATTATAGACAAGACCGAAGATTCCGATTTTGAGATTCTATTTAATTTTCTAGTTTTATTAAAGGAACAAAAGGAAAAACACGCGTTGGAGTTATATAAAAATATCCAGTTGTTAGAAACCGATATCAAGAGTTTTCATCACGTGTATTATGATTCAAAAAATATATTCGAGACAAGAATGAAGACAAACATGAGCCATCTTGAAAGTGCTTATTTCAGCAAGAGGTCCCAACTCCAACTTTGTAATTCTACCACTGCCTCTAATGACCGAAATGACCTCGACCTGTTAGGGAATCATGAAAGGTGCTGTGATGATTTTTTAAAGGGTGTATGTAAGTTTATAAGATATAGCAAGTTTGAGGAATGTGGGAATTTAAAAATCGGGAATCTTTTGAATTCTGCAAATGTGATTTGCTCTTTGAGCTTTGATCGTGATGAGAACTACATTGCTGTTGCTGGTGTCTTGAAGAAAATAAAGATTTTTGAATTTGTTTCGCTTTTAAATGATTCTGTTGATGATGTTAATTATCCTGTTGTTGAGTTGGTGAATGATTCAAAGCTTAGCTGTGTTTGTTGGAACAAGTACCTCAAGAATTATTTGGTGTCAGCTGATTATGATGGTGTGCTTCAGGTATGTGTTCTTTGCTTTATGGAAACTTTAAATTATGAAAGACTAATATAATATTTTACTCGTATGCTTTGGAAGGAATCAAATAATGTTTTGTTACGTGTTTAGTAGGCAGGAAATGGAATGGAGTTCAATAATAAAATCTGAATTTTTTTTTCAATACATTTAGTGAGGGTATTTTGGTCTTTTAATAAAAAAACGGAAGAATGGAGAATTGAATTCCTTCCAATCACCCTTAGTAATGGTGAAATCCATTAAACATGGAATTTGAAGGAATCTTCAATTGGAAGGAATGGAATATGTCAGAGGGAATTGTAATATGCCGTTCGATTGGTTAGCAAGAAATGGAATGGAATTCAATAATTTTTAGATTTTTATGTGAATCTTAATTCTTTTCTTTCTATCTATTTCAATATGTATTAACGAGGGTATTCTGGTATATTAATAATAAAAGAAAGGAAGAACGAAATTGAATTCCTTCCATTTGGAAACCAAACACACCATGGAATGGAATCTTGAATTCCAAACGCGTCAGACAGACTTCATCAAAATCCATGAATCAAACATGCCTTTTAGGGGATGTTTCTTTTTCACAAAGTGTCTGAATGGCAATCGCAATGAGACTAAATGACCATTTTACCCTTCGTCTATGAATGACAATGATGTTCGTCAGGATAAAGTGTTATACACAAAGTCTGTTTAGTTTTTGAACCAAAATAAACCATGTCAACGAGACTAACTGACCATTTTAGCCTTGGTCTATAAATGACACTGATATGTTGTTTTTTTTTTTTTTTTTATGTTACTTTTTTTCTCTCAAACAGGTGTGGGATGCATTCATTGGTCAAGGGTTATCTCATTATATAGAACACCAAAGAAGGGCATGGTGTGTTGATTTTTCTCGTGTGGACCCCACACAATTTGCCAGTGGCAGTGATGATTGTTCAGTCAAGTTATGGAGCTTAAACGATGTAATTCTCTCTCACTACTAATTTTAATCATCAAAAAGCTTTTTTAAAAAAAACATTTTTTTTACAGAAAAAATCAACATGCACAATCAGAAGTGCTGCGAATGTGTGCTGTGTACAATTCTCTCCATGTTCTTCACATCTATTGGCTTTTGGATCTGCTGATTACCAGATACACTGTTATGATCTTCGACATGTAAAGATTCCATGGTGCACGTTAGCAGGACATGAAAAGGCTGTAAGCTATGTGAAGTTTTTGGATTCCGATTCCGTTGTTTCTGCATCCACTGATAATACAGTGAAGCTTTGGGACCTGAAAAAAACCAGTTTAGAGGGGATTTCTACTGATGCTTGCTGCATGACCTACAAAGGTCACACTAACGAAAAGGTTAACACCCTTTGTGTATATTATAGCATCCTACTTTCATTTATTTCTATTACAACATTATACTTTCAGTTCTTTTCTTTTAAAGGCATTGCACTTTGTAACATCTGCCCATTTATAGCTTTGTATTTTCAACTTCTTTCTTAATAGGACATTCTACTTTTTAAAAAAAAAATCTTACTTTTAACAGTGAAATTTGATTTGTATTTTGATGGCATAAATATTGTTAGAAAGATTTTTCAAAATTACAATGTTGTAATAGGAAAAAATAGAAGTATGATGCTATAACAAACAAATCAATAGGAGGGACTAGGGAGACACACTTATGTGAAAATTTCAAGCATCTAATATGGTATTTAATAAAATATTCAAGGAAAAAATGCAAGAATTGACAACGTATTTTTACTTTTTTTTGTGTATGATAGCATCCTACTTTCATTTATATCTATTACATCATAATACTATTTTTTTTTCTTATCAAGGCATTGTGTTTTGAAAAATCTACTTTATTGTAGCATTGCATTTTCAATTTCTTTCTTATTAGGTCATTATACTTTGTAGAATCTAGCTATTATTGGGTAGATTTTTCAAAGTATTCTGTAATAGGAAAAAATATATATTCCAAATCTGACCCTTTCCTTCTCTCCTTATTCAGAACTTTGCTGGCTTATCTGTTCTTGATGGATATATAGCATGCGGTTCTGAATCCAATGAGGTATTGGAATTATTACTACTCAAACTATTACAATATAATTACATTATATCAAATTAAGGATTTTTTTATTCCTTTTCTGTTCAGGTTTATGCTTATCATAAAAGTTTCCCAATGCCAATTACTTCCTACAAGTTCGGAACCACTGATTCCATTTCCGGTGGTAACAATGGAGAGTTTGTTTCCAGTGTTTGCTGGAGGGAAAAATCAAATATGATTGTTGCTGCCAATTCAGGTGGACATATAAAGGTTCTGAAAATGTTGTGAAGGGCCTATATATGTTCACTAATTTTACAATTCTAGCCTCCCTACCTTCAAGCCTGCTGCTATAAGCAGTAATGTGGAAATGACTAGTTTGCCCTTCAACCTAAAAAAAACAATTCCATATACTCATAAACGATACTAGCAAGAAAAAGTGGTGGGAATTGGCGGCATTAATCTGGAATTGTTGCCGGAAAACCATAAACTCAGTCATACTTCCGGCAACTTCTGCCTCCTGAAAGAATTTCTGGTCAGAAACATGAAGGAAATGCCTTCGGAATCAGGTAAAGATGCTACTTTTTTTTTGTTATTGGAAATAATACAAGATAGGAGATTTATGTATTTCAGATTAAATCATATCTTCTTTTATTAATATGAGGAAATAATGTTTTTTTTTTCATGGGGCTAAATGCAATTAACCCTATTCTGTTAAACTTGAAAGGAAATCAGCAAGTTTTGATCAAATTAATCAACATCAAATATTTTCGGGGTTTGGGATGAATAGATTTTCATTTTTTACTCATTAAGACATTATACTTTGAAAAATCTACCCAATTATGTCATTTTACTTGTACAATTTTTTTTTTGCTTATCAGGACATTGTAGTTTGAATAATCTACTCAATTATGGCAGTAAAAATTGCTATATTTAGGTAGAATTTTCAAAGTATAATGTTGTAGTAGGAAGAAATAAAAGTAGGATGCTATTGTAAACATATAAATAAAAGTATGTTGTTATTTCTTGCAGTTTAACCCTTTTCTGTGAATCCCAGAAGCAAATGAGCAAGATTTGGTCAAATCTGATTAAGATTTGTTGGTCAACATCAAAGATAGTTCACAGCAAGGCAGTTAGGATAAAATGTTATAAAGATTTATTGTTTTTTGTGATTATCTTTGTTTGTAATTAAATGATTTTGATGTAAGCTTAGTATTGCCTCAAGTTCCATGATTGATGATTGATATGATTTTTTATTTGCACGTAAAAAAATTTCTAAATAAATATTGATAAAAAAGTTTGGCCTTCTACAGTTTTTGAGGTAAGATTCACCCTTTCTATGATTAGAACATAAACATGCAATAAAGTATGCAACGTTCAAATTAACAAGGAGTGGTTGTACTCATAAACATTTTCTTTTGGATAACTGATTAAATAAACAATAACTTTTTTTGTATGAGTTGATGTGGGTGAATTTGGATTGACTTGTAAACATTTTCTTGTTTGATTTTAAACTTTTTATACGACTATTGTGTTAAAAATGATTTACAAAATTATATTATTAAAATAACTTTTAGTTTTTAAATAAAACGCTTTAGAAGATTATATAACTTGACTTTAAACAAGTCGAATTTTCATCGAATTATTGTAGTTAGGTCCTGTCGAATTTACAGGTATAGACATGAATTCTGCGGATGTGAGCTTTCCATGAAAGCAACTTAATGTCCAAGGAATTGATGTGGAAAAAAAAATCTGAAGATTTGTTCCGCGTAGCTACCTTCGAGGAATGAACTCATTCCGTTGAGGCAGCTCCGCATAATGGATATTCAGGATTTTTTTCCCACATCGATTTTTCGGGGCTTATACTCATTCAACGGAGCAAAAGTTCATTCCTCGGAGGTAGCTCCGCGGAATTGTTCTTAAGATAATTTTTTTGGCACATCGATTCCTAAGAGCTTATACTCATTCTATGGAATCCATGTCTATACCTAAAAATTCGATTTTTTGTGTCTATTTTTTGGAATTCAACCCCAAAAAATGCCTATATATCCAGCAAAATCCCTAACATTATTTTGTATATATTTAAGATGTTGTTTGTTTTTTCTGAGGCAAAATATCTGCAGTCTACGGACCATATCTGTAAATCTCTGCAGTAGAAGAGGGACCAAACGTCTGCAGTCTGAAAGAAGAAGACTGTTTGTTTTTTTTATATCTGCAGCATGTTAGAATAAACTAAAATCCAATTAAACTGTTTTTTATAAAAAAAAAACTTAAAAGAGTTTTTTTTGATAGTTTTATGATTTTATTATAGATAATTAACAAATGTAGATTAACTTTTATGCATTATTGTATAAAAAGTGAAAATAAAATGGTAAGAGTTATTGTATATATTTGATAAAAACCAACAAATTTTGGTCGTAAAGTTATACATAAACATTGTAATTAGGGATAAAATAATTTAACACATAACATGAATGGAAATAAACTTTGATTTTAAATGAAAATTTTCAAAGTTTTTATTTTACCTTTTCAACCAAATCAATTAAAAACCAATCATAAATATTTTTCTCAAGAAATGAACGATCTTACATTATATAATGTTTTATAAAATTTGGCACAAAAAATATAATACAATATTATGATTTTTTTTGCATACTATATAAACAACTCCACAAATTATTATTGTAATTACATATTTATTTATAAATTTGCCACAAAGGTCATGATTGTGTAATTAAATATTTATTTATAAATATGTCACAAAGGTCATGATTGTGTTATCGAACCTTTTTTTTTTCTTTAAGTATTGTAATATTTTTTCAAATTTATTTATCATAGATAAAATTGGAATAAATCTAAGTTTAAAAAAATAAAAAAAGAAAAACAACAACAAAAATATATGTGTTTTTTAGGTTAGAAAATGTCTGAACAGGTTTGAAGATTCTGGTCCACATCTGCTCCAAAAAGAGGACACACCAACCTTTTTTAGTCTGCGGTCCTAAAAAAAGCAAACAGTCTGCAAAACCTAATGTCTGCGCGTGGTCTGCACGATGCAGAAAGAAGATGCTAAAAAGATCTGCAAACAAAAAACAAAAAACATCTGATTCTTTTTACCGACCTTGCAAGCAAATCATATTGGTTGTTATTTTTGATAAACTGTTGAAAATTAATGTTTTGATCAACTAAGATTGGTCGGTATGGGTACGCTCACCGACGTTTTTAGAGGAAAAAAAAAAACGGGTGTTATAGGATGTCGTGGTGGTCACTGGGAGCAAGGTGCATGCTTATAACGCGCAACAGGGAGACGGTGTTTGTGCCGTTATAACGTGCAAAAACGCCCCCATGAGCGTTGACCACACTTAACAACTAAGGGGTTTAGAATTGCAATTAGAAAGCCAATTATTTGATTAATGCATTTTCAAAACGCAAATAATCAAGCTTTAACAACTCCAAAACTGATTATGAGTATCGACAACTCCAAACATTGTTGCTACGTGCTATCAGACATCAAAATATCATATTTGATATAAGAAAAATAAACTTTTATAGGATCTTTATATTATCTATAGTTGTAAAAAAGAAATGTCATTTTTGACATGTAATTAAAAAACAAACTTTTATAGGATCTTTATATTATCTTTAGTTGTAAAAAAGAAAAATACCTTTAAATGTATTCTTTAAACTATTATCTCAAAATTAAAAACAGATTACAGATATAAGGTGTGTGTTTCATTTTGGTATTATTTGGTTAATTGTTAGTTTAATGGTAAAATAATAGATTTAGTTAATAGAAAAATGGTACAAGTAGCGCGTAACATACTTTCTGTCGGTATGCAAATCAACAACCGGAGAAATCGCCGGAGAATGAGATGCAGTGGTACGTCGTCGCATCGCTCCTCACAGTTCTCACCAGTTCTCAGGTACCTTTCGCTGGCTTAGAACCCTAATTTCCACTTCAAATCAATAATAACCATTTTTTTTCCATGTAATTTGCCTTTTACAGCACACTTAAATCGCATCAACGTCTGTTTTGTCATTTTGAGCGTACTGATTTTGTTTTTTCGTCATTGTTGCTTCGAGATTACTCAAATTTAGTAGAGTTTGAACTTATTATCCCTTGTTATGCGAATTCAGCTAGGTTTAAGGTTATGTGATCTCTATGTTGCGTGTTTACACTGATCAGCACTGTCGATTTGCACTCCTTTCGAGTTGCATATGAGATTTCATGCTTTATTTCTGCAATTAATATCTTCATCTTTCACCACATTGTTTTGCTGGTTTGATCCGTAGTGGTGGTGGAGCTAATCGTTGCCACAAATCTCTTGTTTCGAAATAATATGTGTTGATGATGATTTGGATCTTCGAACTTTACATCCTGATATTCTAACGAGTAATCAATATCGACCATTGCATCTGTTTTAGCAATTAGGGTTTCCTAATGTGGAGGTGTGAGAACTCCTAAGACACTGTCCACACAAAACCACTTCCATGATTTTGGATGTAGAACATTATGATGTTTAATCTTCCCAGCTACTGATTGCACACTTTCTATTTCATCAATCATGGCAG
Organism: Lactuca sativa; assembly: GCF_002870075.4. Lineage (NCBI taxonomy): Eukaryota > Viridiplantae > Streptophyta > Magnoliopsida > Asterales > Asteraceae > Lactuca > Lactuca sativa. The sequence goes on from NC_056625.2 coordinate 316,561,475, forward strand.
GGAATTTTGACTACATTGTCACAGAGTAATGGGGGATACAAGTATGACTATGCAACTATTCCTTTTCTTGCTGAAATCTTCAAGGTATGTGACTAAGTATAATTTAAGCGCTATTTCATGATGAAAAACCTAATTGTATTCCTTTTGAATTGCAGCTTATTGTATCCAGCATCTTCCTATGGAGAGAGTGTAAGAAATCACCTCCTCCTAGAATGACAACAGAATGGAAGAGTGTTCGATTATACCCAATCCCCTCTATTATATACCTCATCCATAACAATGTTCAATTTGCAACCCTCACATATGTTGATACATCCACATATCAAATACTTGGAAATTTGAAAATTGTCACTACAGGAATATTATTCAGGTAAGTAAGTTCCCTGATCTTTTTGTTTAATTCAATTGCACTTAATGGTGGTTATTATTAACTTATGAAATTGTTTAATTCTTTAGGCTGTTCTTGAAGAGAAAACTCTCCACATTGCAGTGGATGGCAATAGTTTTATTGGCTGTTGGAACAACCACAAGTCAGGTACTGATAATATCTATCTATCTATCTATCACCAGCATTGTGTTTGTGTTTTCTCCTTTTGTATCAATCACATGAGATAAATTCTTCTATCCAACATAAGCTTTTAGCTGATAATTAAGAGTAGATATTGATAAACTTTATTAAGGACATAATTGCTTTTGTTTATATAGGTTAAAGGATGTGGAGGAGCATCTTGTGAGTCTCTCTTCTCATCCCCAATCCAAGGGTACATGTTAGGTGTCTTATCAGCTTGTCTTTCAGCATTAGCTGGTGTTTACACTGAATTCTTAATGAAAAAAACTAACGACAGTTTATACTGGCAGAATGTTCAACTCTACACGTAAGCTTTTCATTCTTTCTTTATTTAATAATAATAAATATGTAAACATGACGATAAATGTTTTATTTAATTTTCATTCAGGTTTGGTGCAATTTTTAACATGGCAAGACTTTTTGCGGATGATTTTAGAGGAGGATTTGAGAAAGGAGCATGGTGGGAACGCCTCTTTAATGGCTACACTATTACAACATGGTTGGTGGTGTTGAATCTTGGTTCCACTGGTTTACTTGTCTCATGGCTGATGAAGTATGCTGACAACATTGTCAAGGTTTGACTTTTTGACTTCCGATTTATTTAAAACATTTGACTCTTTTCTTAATTAGTTATTGCTCAATTATATTGATTGCAGGTGTATTCCACATCAATGGCTATGCTACTCACAATGGTTTTGTCTGTCTTCCTCTTTACTTTCAAACCAACATTACAAGTAAGTAACACTCACTCTTTGACAATTTAATTTATAAATTATCAGTTAATGAAATTTTACACATTAAAACTTATATATATTTTTCTTTGTAGCTTCTTTTGGGTATTATTATCTGCATAATGTCGTTACACATGTATTTTGCACCTCCAACCACACTTGTTGACTTGCCTCTGAAGTCAACGCCTGTTGAAGTTTCAGTAGACCGAAGAACAGATACAGATTCTTGATTCATCTTCTTCTTCTTCTTCTTCTTCTTTAAAATAGACGATTATTTGGTAAGTTGATGCTAATCGTTTTTTATTTTTATTTTTTAATTTTACTCATTTGAACCATAAATATTTTTCTATTCCATCGTGTAATTGATTTTTAGTACGATATTTGATCCAAAAAAGAAAAAAGAAAGTACAACCTATTTGATTACTTTGGGGTATGCAACTATATGCATAGATATGATATGAGGTAGACACTTATTTATATTCAAATTCTAATGTTTTTGATTGATGATAGAAATGATTTGGTTTTAAAAACATGTTGTAGATTAAAGTTATATTAAAAAATGTAGATGTGGAAAATGTGTAAGTTTGTCTTAAGATTTGTTAAACATGAAACCATGACCTTTTAATTTCTCACAAGGTGTAAAATAGATCCTTTGAAAAAAAAAAGAATATCTATCAACGAACTGTGTCAACTTGTAAGTTTTAAAAGCATCATTTTTTTCTATTTAGTTTGATACTTTGATACATATGTTGTTATAATTTTATATTATATTTGGATAAAGTTATTCTGTTATTTGAATCAAATGTTTTTGTTACCTGTATATGTTATATTACCATGTGGAGTTTGCATCAATATAGCAATGAACTTTATCAAACTAGACACTTTATTTATTTATCTATACCTGTGATAGCAATCAACTAATATTTCAATTAATTTAAGTTCACGTCACTTCAGCTGATAACTTTTGGAGTTATATATAACGGTGTCAGATAATAACAAATGTTAGTGTTTTTCTTTTTGAACAACCAATTTTATTAAAGAGGAGCTAAGACCAGTAGGTAAGGGCAATGCCAAGAGGCGTTAATCCGAGTTGGTTGTCTAATAATGCCGTCATAACGGGTAGCACACCGCCCCCCTCTGATGTTATTTGATATTATGTTAAGAAATGTTATCATGGCAACGAGAAGTAACGTGATCATTAACCAATCAAAAGCCACTCTCTCTC